>NC_034188.2:95295162-95465162 GCF_002021735.2 Oncorhynchus kisutch | reverse complement strand
CTATACAGGGCCCTGGTCAAAATGTAACTTTTTATTTATTTTTTATTTTACCTTTATTTAACCAGGCAAGTCAGTTAAGAACAAATTCTTATTTTCAATGACGGCCTAGGAACAGTGGGTTAACTGCCTGTTCAGGGGCAGAACGACAGATTAGTACCTTGTCAGCTCGGGGGTTTGAATTTGCAACCTTCCGGTTCCTAGTCCAATTCTCTAACCACTAGGCTACCCTGCCACCCCAAAAGTAGTACACTATACAGAGCCCTGGTCAAAAGTAGTACACTATACAGGGCCTTGGTCAAAAGTAGTACACTATACAGGGCCTTGGTCAAAAGTAGTACACTATACAGGGCCTGGTCAAAAGTACTACAGGGAATATGATGTAATACAGTTGCCCGAAACTAATAGTTTACAGGCCACATCAGGCCTTCAATTCACAGTATGCTGGCTTGCAAAGTGATGTGGTATTTGTATTCACCCATAACCTATATTCAGAATGACTGACAGGGTTGGTACCCATAAGGTACACATGGAGGTTCTTTAAGGTACACATGAAGGTTCCATAAGGTACACATGGAGGTTCCATAAGGTACACATGAAGGTTCCTTAAGGTACCATAAGGTTCCATAATGTACACATGAAGGTTCCATAAGGTACACATGAAGGTTCCATAAGGTACCATAATGTTCCATAAGGTACACATGGAGGTTATAATAAGATACACATGAAGGTTCCATAAGGTACACATGAAGGTTACCATAAGGTACACATGAAGGTTACCATAAGGTACAAAAGAAGGTTCCATAAGGTACACATGAAGGTTCCATAAGGTACACATGGAGGTTCCATAAGGTACACATGAAGGTTCCTTAAGGTACCATAAGGTTCCATAATGTACACATGAAGGTTCCATAAGGTACACATGAAGGTTCCATAAGGTACCATAATGTTCCATAAGGTACAAATTAAGGTTCCATAAGGTACAAATGAAGGTTCCCATAAGGTACACATGAAGGTTACCATAAGGTACACATGATGGTTCCCATAAGGTACACATCAAGGTTCCATAAGGTACACATGAAGGTTCCATAAGGTACACATGAAGGTTCCATAAGGTACACATGATGGTTCCCATAAGGTACACATCAAGGTTACCATAAGGTACACATAATGTACCCATAAGGTACACATGCATGTTCCATAAGGTACACATGAAGGTTCCATAAGGTACACATAATTTACCCATAAGGTACACATGAAGGTTCCATAAGGTACACATGAAGGTTCCATAAGGTACACATGAAGGTTCCATAAGGTACACATGAAGGTTCCATAAGGTACACATGATGTTTCCCATAAGGTACACATCAAGGTTCCATAAGGTACACATGAAGGTTCCATAAGGTACACATGAAGGTTCCATAAGGTACACATGATGTTTCCCATAAGGTACACATCATGGTTCCATAAGGTACACATGGAGGTTCCATAAGGTACACATGAAGGTTCCATAAGGTACCATAATGTTCCATAAGGTACACATGAATGTTACCATAACGTACACATTAAGGTTCCATAAGGTACACATGGAGGTTATAATAAGATACACATGAAGGTTCCATAAGGTACACATGAAGGTTACCATAAGGTACACATGAAGGTTACCATAAGGTATACATGAAAGTTCCATAAGGTACACATAATTTACCCATAAGGTACAAATTAAGGTTCCATACGGTACACATGAAGGTTAAATAAGGTACACATGAAGGTTCCATAAGGTACACATGATGGTTCCCATAAGGTACACATCAAGGTTCCATAAGGTACACATGAAGGTTCCATAAGGTACACATGAAGGTTCCTTAAGCTACACATGAAGGTTCCATAAGTTACACATGAAGGTTACATAAGGTACACATGAAGGTTCCATAAGGTACCATAATGTTCCATAAGGTACACATGAATGTTACCATAGAGTACACATTAAGGTTCCATAAGGTACACATGGAGGTTATAAAAAGATACACATGAAGGTTACCATAAGGTACACATGAAGGTTACCATAAGGTACACATGAAGGTTACCATAAGGTACACATGAAGGTTCCATAAGGTACATATAATTTACCCATAAGGTACAAATTAAGGTTCCATAAGGTACACATGAAGGTTCCATAAGGTACACATGAAGGTTACCATAAGGTACACATGAAGGTGTCCCATAAGGTACACATCAAGGTTCCATAAGGTACACATGACGGTTTCATAAGGTACACATGAAGGTTCCATAAGGTACACATGATGTTTCCCATAAGGTACACATCAAGGTTCCATAAGGTACACATGAAGGTTCCATAAGGTACACATGAAGGTTCCATAAGGTACACATGATGTTTCCCATAAGGTACACATCATGGTTCCATAAGGTACACATGGAGGTTCCATAAGGTACACATGAAGGTTCCATAAGGTACCATAATGTTCCATAAGGTACACATGAATGTTACCATAACGTACACATTAAGGTTCCATAAGGTACACATGGAGGTTATAATAAGATACACATGAAGGTTCCATAAGGTACACATGAAGGTTACCATAAGGTACACATGAAGGTTACCATAAGGTATACATGAAAGTTCCATAAGGTACACATAATTTACCCATAAGGTACAAATTAAGGTTCCATACGGTACACATGAAGGTTAAATAAGGTACACATGAAGGTTCCATAAGGTACACATGATGGTTCCCATAAGGTACACATCAAGGTTCCATAAGGTACACATGAAGGTTCCATAAGGTACACATGAAGGTTCCTTAAGCTACACATGAAGGTTCCATAAGTTACACATGAAGGTTACATAAGGTACACATGAAGGTTCCATAAGGTACCATAATGTTCCATAAGGTACACATGAATGTTACCATAAAGTACACATTAAGGTTCCATAAGGTACACATGGAGGTTATAAAAAGATACACATGAAGGTTACCATAAGGTACACATGAAGGTTACCATAAGGTACACATGAAGGTTACCATAAGGTACACATGAAGGTTCCATAAGGTACATATAATTTACCCATAAGGTACAAATTAAGGTTCCATAAGGTACACATGAAGGTTCCATAAGGTACACATGAAGGTTACCATAAGGTACACATGAAGGTGTCCCATAAGGTACACATCAAGGTTCCATAAGGTACACATGACGGTTTCATAAGGTACACATGAAGGTTACCAGAAGGTACACATGATGGTTCCCATAAGGTACACATCAAGGTTCCATAAGGTACACATGAAGGTTCCATAAGGTACACATGAAGGTTCCATAAGGTACACATGAAGGTTCCATAAGGTATACATGAAGGTTACCATAAGGTACACATGAAGGTTACCATAAGGTACACATGAAGGTTCCATAAGGTACACATAATTTACCCATAAGGTACAAATTAAGGTTCCATAAGGTACACATGAAGGTTCCATAAGGTACACATGAAGGTTCCATAAGGTACACATGAAGGTTCCATAAGCTACACATGGAGGTTCCATAAGGTACACATGAAGGTTCCATAAGGTACCATAATATTGCATAAGGTACACATGAATGTTACCATAACGTACACATTAAGGTTCCATAAGGTACACATGGAGGTTATAATAAGGTACACATGAAGGTTCCATAAGGTACACATGAAGGTTCCATAAGCTACACATGAAGGTTCCATAAGGTACACATGAAGGTTCCATAAGGTACACATGAAGGTTCCATAAATTACACATGAAGGTTCCATAAGGTACACATGATGGTTCCCATAAGGTACACATCAAGGTTCCATAAGGTACACATGGAGGTTCCATAAGGTACACATGAAGGTTCCATAAGGTACCATAATATTCCATAAGGTACACATGAATGTTACCATAACATACACATTAAGGTTCCATAAGGTACACATGGAGGTTATAATAAGATACACATGAAGGTTCCATAAGGTACACATGAAGGTTACCATAAGGTACACATGAAGGTTACCATAAGGTACACATGAAGGTTACCATAAGGTATACATGAAGGTTCCATAAGGTACACATAATTTACCCATAAGGTACAAATTAAGGTTCCATACGGTACACATGAAGGTTCCATAAGGTACACATGAAGGTTCCATAAGGTACACATGATGGTTCCCATAAGGTACACATCAAGCTATCCATAAGGTACACATGAAGGTTCCATAAGGTACACATGAAGGTTCCATAAGCTACACATGAAGGTTCCATAAGGTACACATGAAGGTTACATAAGGTACACATGAAGGTTCCATAAGGTACCATAATGTTCCATAAGGTACACATGAATGTTACCATAAAGTACACATTAAGGTTCCATAAGGTACACATGGAGGTTATAATAAGATACACATGAAGGTTACCATAAGGTACACATGGAGGTTACCATAAGGTACACATGAAGGTTCCATAAGGTACACATGAAGGTTCCATAAGGTACCATAATGTTCCATAAGGTACACATGAATGTTACCATAAAGTACACATTAAGGTTCCATAAGGTACACATGGAGGTTATAATAAGATACACATGAAGGTTCCATAAGGTACACATGAAGGTTCCATAAGGTACACATGAAGGTTACCATAAGGTACCATAAGGTACCTCCCCAAAACCTTAAACACGGGCACCCTCATAGATATCATCCTAACCAACTTCCCCTCTAAATACACCTCTGCTGTCTTCAACCAAGATCTCAGCGATCACTGCCTCATTGCCTGCATCCGTAATGGGTCAGCGGTCAAACGACCTCCACTCATCACTGTAAAACGCTCCCTGAAACACTTCTGCGAGCAGGCCTTTCTAATCGACCTGGCCGGGGTATCCTGGAAGGATATTGATCTCATCCCGTCAGTAGAGGATGCCTGGATATTTTTTTTAAATGCCTTCCTAACCATCTTAAATAAACATGCCCCATTTAAGAAATTTAGAACCAGGAACAGATATAGCCCTTGGTTCTCCCCAGACCTGACTGCCCTTAACCAACACAAAAACATCCTATGGCGTTCTGCATTAGCATCGAACAGCCCCCGTGATATGCAGCTGTTCAGGGAAGCTAGAAATCATTATACACAGGCAGTTAGAAAAGCCAAGGCTAGCTTTTTCAAGCAGAAATTTGCTTCCTGCAACACTAACTCAAAAAAGTTCTGGGACACTGTAAAGTCCATGGAGAATAAGAACACCTCCTCCCAGCTGCCCACTGCACTGAAGATAGGAAACACTGTTACCACTGATAAATCCACCATAATTGAGAATTTCAATAAGCATTTTTCTCCGGCTGGCCATGCTTTCCACCTGGCTACTCCTACCCCGGACAACAGCACTGCACCCCCAACCCCCAACTCACTGCACCCAGCAACTCGCCCAAGCCTTCCCCATTTCTCCTTCTCCCAAATCCATTCAGCTGATGTTCTGAAAGAGCTGCAAAATCTGGACCCCTACAAATCAGCCGGGCTAGACAATCTGGACCCTTTCTTTCTAAAATTATCTGCCGAAATTGTTGCCACCCCTATTACTAGCCTGTTCAACCTCTCTTTCGTGTCGTCTGAGATTCCCAAAGATTGGAAAGCAGCTGCGGTCATCCCCCTCTTCAAAGGGGGGGACACTCTTGACCCAAACTGCTACAGACCTATATCTATCCTACCGTGCCTTTCTAAGGTCTTCGAAAGCCAAGTCAACAAACAGATTACCGACCATTTCGAATCTCACCATACCTTCTCTGCTATGCAATCCGGTTTCAGAGCTGGTCATGGGTGCACCTCAGCCACGCTCAAGGTCCTAAACGATATCTTAACCGCCATCGATAAGAAACATTACTGTGCAGCCGTATTCATTGATCTGGCAAAGGCTTTCGACTCTGTCAATAACCATATCCTCATCGGCAGACTCGACAGCCTTGGTTTCTCAAATGATTGCCTCGCCTGGTTCACCAACTACTTCTCTGATAGAGTTCAGTGTGTCAAATCGGAGGGTCTGCTGTCCGGACCTCTGGCAGTCTCTATGGGAGTGCCACAGGGTTCAATTCTTGGACCGACTCTCTTCTCTGTATACATCAATGAGGTCGCTCTTGCTGCTGGTGAGTCCCTGATCCACCTCTACGCAGACGACACCATTCTGTATACTTCCGGCCCTTCTTTGGACACTGTGTTAACAACCCTCCAGGCAAGCTTCAATGCCATACAACTCTCCTTCCGTGGCCTCCAATTGCTCTTAAATACAAGTAAAACTAAATGCATGCTCTTCAACCGATCGCTACCTGCACCTACCCGCCTGTCCAACATCACTACTCTGGACGGCTCTGACTTAGAATACGTGGACAACTACAAATACTTAGGTGTCTGGTTAGACTGTAAACTCTCCTTCCAGACCCATATCAAACATCTCCAATCCAAAGTTAAATCTAGAATTGGCTTCCTATTTCGCAACAAAGCATCCTTCACTCATGCTGCCAAACATACCCTTGTAAAACTGACCATCCTACCAATCCTCGACTTTGGCGATGTCATTTACAAAATAGCCTCCAATACCCTACTCAACAAATTGGATGCAGTCTATCACAGTGCAATCCGTTTTATCACCAAAGCCCCATATACTACCCACCATTGCGACCTGTACGCTCTCGTTGGCTGGCCCTCGCTTCATACTCGTCGCCAAACCCACTGGCTCCATGTCATCTACAAGACCCTGCTAGGTAAAGTCCCCCCTTATCTCAGCTCGCTGGTCACCATAGCATCTCCCACCTGTAGCACACGCTCCAGCAGGTATATCTCTCTAGTCACCCCCAAAACCAATTCTTTCTTTGGCCGCCTCTCCTTCCAGTTCTCTGCTGCCAATGACTGGAACGAACTACAAAAATCTCTGAAACTGGAAACACTTATCTCCCTCACTAGCTTTAAGCACCAACTGTCAGAGCTGCTCACAGATTACTGCACCTGTACATAGCCCACCTATAATTTAGCCCAAACAACTACCTCTTTCCCAACTGTATTTAATTTTAATTTATTAATTTATTTTGCTCCTTTGCACCCCATTATTTTTTATTTCTACTTTGCACATTCTTCCATTGCAAAACTACCATTCCAGTATTTTACTTGCTATATTGTATTTACTTTGCCATCATGGCCTTTTTTGCCTTTACCTCCCTTCTCACCTCATTTGCTCACATTGTATATAGACTTGTTTATACTGCATTATTGACTGTATGTTTGTTTTTTACTCCATGTGTAACTCTGTGTCGTTTTATCTGTCGAACTGCTTTGCTTTATCTTGGCCAGGTCGCAATTGTAAATGAGAACTTGTTCTCAACTTGCCTACCTGGTTAAATAAAGGTAAAATAAAATAAATAAATAAAAAGGTACACATGAAGGTTACCATAAGGTACACATGAAGATTCCATAAGGTACACATAATTTACCCATAAGGTACAAATTAAGGTTCCATAAGGTACACATGAAGGTTCCATAATGTACACATGAATGTTCCATAAGGTACACATGATGGTTCCCATAAGGTACACATCAAGGTTCCATAAGGTACACATGAAGGTTCCATAAGGTACACATGAATGTTCCATAAGGTACACATGAATGTTACCATAAAGTACACATTAAGGTTCCATAAGGTACACATGAACGTTACCATAAGGTACACATGAAGGTTACCATAAGGTACACATGAAGGTTCCATAAGGTACACATAATTTACCCATAAGGTACAAATTAAGGTTCCATAAGGTACACATGAAGGTTCCATAAGGTACACATAATTTACCCATAAGGTACAAATTAAGGTTCCATAAGGTACACATGAAGGTTCCATAATGTACACATGAATGTTCCATAAGGTACACATGATGGTTCCCATGAGGTACACATCAAGGTTCCATAAGGTACACATGAAGGTTCCATAAGGTACACATGAATGTTCCATAAGGTACACATGAATGTTACCATAAAGTACACATTAAGGTTCCATAAGGTACACATGAACGTTACCATAAGGTACACATAAAGGTTACCATAAGGTACACATGAAGGTTCCATAAGGTACACATAATTTACCCATAAGGTACAAATTAAGGTTCCATAAGGTACACATGAAGGTTCCATAAGGTACACATGAAGGTTCCATAAGGTACACATGAAGGTTCCATAAGCTACACATGAAGGTTCCATAAGGTACACATGAAGGTTCCATAAGGTACACATGAAGGTTCCATAAGGTACCATAATGTTCCATAAGGTACACATGAATGTTACCATAAAGTACACATTAAGGTTCCATAAGGTACACATGGAGGTTATAATAAGATACACATGAAGGTTACCATAAGGTACACATGAAGGTTACCATAAGGTACACATGAAGGTTCCATAAGGTACCATAATGTTCCATAAGGTACACATGAATGTTACCATAAAGTACAAATTAAGGTTCCATAAGGTACACATGAAGGTTACCATAAGGTACACATGGAGGTTATAATAAGATACACATGAAGGTTACCATAAGGTACACATGAAGGTTACCATAAGGTACACATGAAGGTTCCATAAGGTACCATAATGTTCCATAAGGTACACATGAATGTTACCATAAAGTACAAATTAAGGTTCCATAAGGTACACATGAAGGTTCCATAAGGTACACATAATTTACCCATAAGGTACAAATTAAGGTTCCATAAGGTACACATGAAGGTTCCATAATGTACACATGAATGTTCCATAAGGTACACATGATGGTTCCCATAAGGTACACATCAAGGTTCCATAAGGTACACATGAAGGTTCCATAAGGTACACATGAATGTTCCATAAGGTACACATGAATGTTACCATAAAGTACACATTAAGGTTCCATAAGGTACACATGAACGTTACCATAAGGTACACATGAAGGTTACCATAAGGTACACATGAAGGTTCCACAAGGTACACATAATTTACCCATAAGGTACAAATTAAGGTTCCATAAGGTACACATGAAGGTTCCATAAGGTACACATGAAGGTTCCATAAGGTACACATGAAGGTTCCATAAGCTACACATGAAGGTTCCATAAGGTACACATGAAGGTTCCATAAGGTACACATGAAGGTTCCATAAGGTACCATAATGTTCCATAAGGTACACATGAATGTTACCATAAAGTACACATTAAGGTTCCATAAGGTACACATGGAGGTTATAATAAGATACACATGAAGGTTACCATAAGGTACACATGAAGGTTACCATAAGGTACACATGAAGGTTCCATAAGGTACCATAATGTTCCATAAGGTACACATGAATGTTACCATAAAGTACAAATTAAGGTTCCATAAGGTACACATGAAGGTTCCATAAGGTACACATGAAGGTTACCATAAGGTACACATGAAGTTTCCCATAAGGTACACATCAAGGTTCCATAAGGTACACATGAAGGTTTCATGAGGTACACATGAAGGTTACCAGAAGGTACACATGATGGTTCCCATAAGGTACACATCAAGGTTCCATAAGGTACACATGAAGGTTCCATAAGGTACACATGAAGGTTCCATAAGGTACACATGAAGGTTCCATAAGGTACACATGATGGTTCCCATAAGGTACACATGAAGGTTCCATAAGGTACACATGAAGGTTCCATAAGGTACACATGAAGGTTCCATAAGGTACACATGAAGCTTCCATAAGGTACACATGAAGGTTACCAGAAGGTACACATGATGGTTCCCATAAGGTACACATGAATGTTCCATAAGGTACACATGAAGGTTCCATATGGTACACATGGAGGTTACCATAAGGTACACATGAAGGTTCCATAAGGTACACATGAAGGTTCCATAAGGTACCATAATGTTCCATAAGGTACACATGAATGTTACCATAAAGTACACATTACGGTTCCATAAGGTACACATGGAGGTTATAATACGATACGCATGAAGGTTCCATAAGGTACACATGAAGGTTACCATAAGGTACACATGAAGGTTACCATAAGGTACACATGAAGGTTCCATAAGGTAACATTATTTACCCATAAGGTACAAATTAAGGTTCCATAAGGTACACATGAAGGTTCCATAAGGTACACATGAAGGTTCCATAAGGTACACATGAAGGTTCCATAAGCTACACATGAAGGTTCCATAAGGTACACATGAAGGTTCCATAAGGTACACATGGAGGTTACCATAAAGTACACATGAAGGTTCCATAAGGTACACATGAAGGTTCCATAAGGTACACATGAAGGTTCCATAAGGTACCATAATGTTCCATAAGGTACACATGAATTTTACCATAAAGTACACATTAAGGTTCCATAAGGTACACATGGAGGTTATAATAAGATACACATGAAGGTTACCATAAGGTACACATGAAGGTTACCATAAGGTACACATGAAGGTTCCCATAAGGTACACGTGAAGGTTCCCATAAGGTACACATGAAGGTTCCATAAGGTACACATGAAGGTTCTATAAGGTACACATAATTTAACCATAAGGTACAAATGAAGGTTCCATAAGGTACACATGAAGGTTCCATAAGGTACACATGAAGGTTCCATAAGGTACACATGAAGGTTCCATAAGGTACCATAATGTTCCATAAGGTACACATGAATGTTACCATAAAGTACACATTAAGGTTCCATAAGGTACACATGGAGGTTATAATAAGATACACATGAAGATTACCATAAGGTACACATGAAGGTTACCATAAGGTACACATGAAGGTTCCCATAAGGTACACGTGAAGGTTCCCATAAGGTACACATGAAGGTTCCATAAGGTACACATGAAGGTTCTATAAGGTACACATAATTTAACCATAAGGTACAAATGAAGGTTCCGTAAGGTACAAATGAAGGTTCCATAAGGTACACATGAAGGTTCCATAAGGTACACATGAAGGTTCCATAAGGTACACATGGAGGTTACCATAAGGTACACATGAAGGTTTCATAAGGTACACATGAATGTTACCATAAAGTACACATTAAGGTTCCATAAGGTACACATGGAGGTTATAATAAGATACACATGAAGGTTCCATAAGGTACACATGAAGGTTACCATAAGGTACACATCAAGGTTCCATAAGGTACACATGAAGGTTCCATAAGGTACACATTTAGGTTCCATAATGTACACATGAAGGTTCCATAAGGTACACATGAAGGTTCCATAAGGTACACATGATGGTTCCCATAAGGTACACATCAAGGTTCCATAAGGTACACATTAAGGTTCCATAAGGTACACATGAAGGTTCCATAAGGTACACAAGAAGGTTCTATAAGGTACACATCAAGGTTCCATAAGGTACACATGATGGTTCCCATAAGGTACACATCAAGGTTCCATAAGGTACACATTAAGGTTCCATAAGGTATACATGAAGGTTCCATAAGGTACACATGAAGGTTACCATAAGGTACACATCAAGGTTCCATAAGGTACACATTAAGGTTCCATAAGGTACACATGAAGGTTCCATAAGGTACACATGATGGTTCCCATAAGGTACACATCAAGGTTCCATAAGGTACACATGAAGGTTCCATAAGGTACACATGAAGGTTACCATAAGGTACACATGAAGGTTCCATAAGGTACGCATGAAGGTTACCATAAGGTACACATGAAGGTTACCATAAGGTACACGTGAAGTTTACCATAAGGTACCATCATGTTCCATAAGGTACACATAAGCAATCTTTTCTGTTGAAAAAAAACACAAATGTGAGAAATGTGTTCATATAGCGAATATATCCAAGCTGGTTGAGTGTCTGAAAGCTTGGTTCACACTGTTCCTGTTCATGAGTCATCAGTGATGGTGATACCATGTCATTGCTCACTCCCACACAACACAGCAGTTCTGTGACGGAGCTGTGTGGCAGGAGAAGGTAGAACACTATTAACAGACTGTGTGTGGGAGCCACAATGTTCAACCATACTAACTACAGTGGGAATAAATAGGGTGCGAACCCTTTCGAATTACCTGGATTTCTGCATAAAATGTTATCTGATCTTCATCTAAGTCACAACAATAGACAAACACAGTCTGCATAAACTAATAACACACAAACAATTATAATTTTTAATGTCTTCATTGAACACATTGTGTAAACATTCACAGTGCATGTGGGAAAATTTATGTGAACCCTTGGATTTAATAACTGGCTGAACCTCCTTTGGCAGCAATAACCTCAACCAACCGTTTTCTGTAGTTGAGGATCAGACCTGCACAACGGTCAGGAGGAAATCTGGACCCTTCCTCTTTACAGAACTGTTTCAGTACCACAATATTCTTGGGATGCCTGGTTTTGAACCGTTCTCTTGAGGTCATGCCACAGCATCTTAATCGGGTTGAGGTCAGGACTGACTGGGCCACTACAGAAGGCATATTTTCTTCTGTTGAAGCCATTCTGTTGTTGATTTACTTCTGTCTTTTGGGTTGCTGTCCTGTTGCATCACCTAACTTCTGTTGAGCTTCAATTGGCGGACGGATAGCCTTACATTCTCGTGCAAAATGTCTTGATAAACTTGGGAATTCATTTTTCCATCGATGATAGCAAGCTGTCCAGGCAGCAAAGCAGCCCCAAACCATGATGCTCCATCCACCATACTTTACAGTTGGGATGAGGTTTTGATATTGGTGTGCTGTGCCTTTTTCTACACATATAGTGTTGTGTTGTGTGTTCCTTCCAAACAACAAAACTTTAGTTTAATCTGTCCAGGTGCTAACAGACAGTGTGGGAGCCATGTCCACTATAGCAGACAGTGTGGGAGCCATGTCCACTATAACAGACAGTGTGGGAGCCATGTCCACTATAACAGACAGTGTGGGAGCCATGTACACTATAACAGACAGTATGGGAGCCATGTCCAATATAACAGACAGTATGGGAGCCATGTCCACTATAACAGACAGTGTGGGAGCCATGTCCACTATCACAGACAGTGTGGGAGCCATGTCCACTATAACAGACAGTGTGGGAGCCATGTCCACCATAACAGACAGTGTGGGAGCCATGTCCACTATAGCAGACAGTATGGGAGCCATGTCCACTATAACAGACAGTATGGGAGCCATGTCCACTATAACAGACAGTGTGGGAGCCATGTCCACTATAACAGACAGTATGGGAGCCATGTCCACTATAACAGACAGTATGGGATCCATGTCCACTATAGCAGACAATATGGGAGCCATGTCCACTATAGCAGACAGTATGGGAGCCATGTCCACTATAACACACAGTGTGGGAGCCATGTCCACCATAACAGACAGTGTAAATCATTTTAAATGCCTTATATTAAGCAAACCAGATGGCACAATGTGTATTTAAAATGTAAATGCTGTCAAAAAATAGAACTAGTAAAGTAAAGTACAGATACCTGCTAGCCTGATTTGTTGATGGAGGAAAACTAAAAATTGACGTAAATACAGCTAGTTAACGAAGCTGTCAGATTTGGCTAGCTAACGAAGCTGTCAGATTTGGTTAGTTAACGAAGATGTCAGATTTGGCTAGCTAACGAAGCTGTCAGGTTTGGCTAGCTAACGTAGATATCAGGTTTGGCTAGCTAACGAAGATATCAGGTTTGGCTAGCTAACGAAGCTGTCAGATTTGGCTAGCTAACGTAGATATCAGGTTTGGCTAGCTAACGAAGATATCAGGTTTGGCTAGCTAACGAAGCTGTCAGATTTGGCTAGCTAACGTAGATATCAGGTTTGGCTAGCTAACGAAGATATTAGGTTTGGCTAGCTAACGAAGCTGTCAGATTTGGCTAGCTAACGTAGATATCAGGTTTGGCTAGCTAACGAAGCTGTCAGATTTGGCTAGCTAACGTAGACATCAGGTTTGGCTAGCTAACGAAGCTGTCAGATTTGGCTAGCTATAACGTAGATATCAGGTTTGGCTAGCTAACGAAGCTGTCAGATTTGGCTAGCTAACGTAGATATCAGGTTTGGCTAGCTAACGAAGCTGTCAGATTTGGCTAGCTAACGTAGATATCAGGTTTGGCTAGCTAACGAAGATATCAGGTTTGGCTAGCTAACGAAGCTGTCAGATTTCTCTATGGACGTACATTACCATCTCTCCCACACACTGTCCCAAATGGCACCCTGCTCCATTTCAAGTGAAATACTTCTGACCAGGGCCCATAGGTAATAGGGTGCCATTTGAGACACAGACACTTGGTCATCTCTCCTTTTCAGACTTTGTCTTGAAAACCATGGAATTATGGGCTATCTAGCACTAACATATGGCCAGAACCTTAATGTCCACAGATGGAAGTCACAACTCTAAACAATGCAACATTCTCTTTGTTTATCCTAAGCGTTTCGGATTGGGGAACATAGGCAAGCATTGACTGACAACCCTAAGCAAATGAGGACTTACAAAGTGCTCTGCTCCTTCTCTGCTTCCCTCAGTAACACGTGAAAGTGAATGTGAGTCCCAAATGACACCCTATTACCTATGGGCTCTGGTCAGAAGTATTGCAGTATATAGGAAAAAGTGTGTTATTTGGGATGCATCCTAAATGTGTTCACCAGAGCCAAACCACAGCCTCTTGTCATCGATCAGCTTCTGTAGAGAGACAAAACGAGGGAATCCAAACTACCAAGATAAATAAAGGTTAAATAAAAACAGGGGAAAATGCCTCTGTTACTGTTTTCAACCTCTTTGTTCCAGCCCAGTGAGGTCGATTCATAGATTTCTCCATTCTTAAACTTTTAGATTTGTGTGTATGGTTAGATACTACTGCACCGTTGGAGCTAGGAACACAAGCATTTCGCTACACCCGCAATAACATCTGCTAAATATGTGTATGTGACAAGTAACATTTGATTTGATTCCTCAGAGCCTGGTTCCTCTCTAGGTTTCTTCCTAGATTCTAAATAAGATCTGGTGCAGCCAATTACCTCCAGAAGCCACATAATTAGTTAAATAAAGACCACCTGTGTGCAATCTAATTGTCACATGATCTGTCACATGATGTCAGTATATATACACCTGTTCTGAAAGGCCCCATAGTCTAGGGGCACCACCAAGCAAGCTGCATCATGAAGACCAAGGAGCTCTCCAAACAGGTCAGGGACAAAGTTGTGGAGAACTATTGATCAGGGTTGGGTTACAAAAAAATATCTGAAACTTTGAACATCCCACGGAGCACCATTAAATCCATTATTAAAAAATTGAAAGAATATGGCACCACAACAAACCTGCCAAGAGAGGGCCGCCCACCAAATCTCACGGACCAGGCATGGAGGGAATTAATCAGAGAGGAAGCAAAGCGACCAACAATAACCCCGATGGAGCTGCAAAGCTCCACAGTGGAGATTGGAGTATCTGTCCATAGGACCACTTTAAGCCATACACTCCACAGAGCTGGGCTTTACGAAAGAGTGGGCAGAAAAAAATAAGCAAACATGTTTTGTGTTCGCCAAAAGGAATGTGGGAGACTACCTAAACATATGGAAGAAGGTTCTCTGGTCAGATGAGACTAAAATTGAGCTTTTTGGCCATCAGGAAAAATGCTATTTCTGGCGCAAAGCCAACACTTCCCATCACCCCAAGAACACCATCCCCACAGTGAAGCATGTTGGTGGCAGCATCATGCTGTTGGAATGTTTTTCCATCGACAGGGACTGGGAAACTGGTCAGAATTGAAGGAATGATGGATGGCGCTAAATACAGGCAAATATTTGAGGGAAACCTGTTTCAGTCTTCCAGAGATTTGAGACTGGGACTGAGGTTCACCTTCCAGCAGGACAATGACACTAAGCATGCTGCTAAAGCAACACTCAAGTGGTTTAAGGGGAAACATTTAAATGTCTTAGAGTGGCCTCGTCAAATCCCAGACCTCAATCCAATTGAGAATCTGTGGTATGACTTAAAAATTGTTGTAAACCAGCGGAACCCATCCAACTTAAAGGAGCTAGAGCAGTTTTGCCTTGAAGAATGGGCAAAAATCCCAGTGGCTAGATGTGCCAAGCTTATAGAGACATACCCCAAGAGACTTGCAGCTGTAATTGCTGCTAAAGGTGACTCTACAAAGTGTTGACATGGGGGGTGAACCGTTATGTACGCTCAAGTTTTCTGTTTTTTGTTTTTGTTTTTATTTCTTGCTTGTTTCACAATAAAACATATTTTGCATCTTCAAAGTGGTAGGCATGTTGTTTAAATCAAATGATACAACCCCCCCCAAAAATGCATTTTAATTCCAGGTTGTAAGGCAACAAAATAGAAAAAAATGTGAATACTGAATACTTCCACAAGCCACTGTACATGTGCTCCAGGTCTTGATGGCAGGCTGATTGGCCCATTCTAATTAACCATAGTATCTCTTCTCTACTCTTTTCCTTGAATGTAAAAACTGTGGCAATAAGGGGTATTGGCCATGAATAGGCACATTAATGGAGAGAAACAGGCCCAATCATGCTTCTCATTAAGAGAGAGAGGCAGGCCTAATCATGCTTCTCATTAAGAGAGAGAGACAGGCCTAATCATGCTTCTCATTAAGAGAGAGAGACAGGCCTAATCATGCTTCTCATTAAGAGAGAGAGACAGAACTAATCATGCTTCTCATTAAGAGAGAGAGACAGGCCTAATCATGCTTCTCATTAAGAGAGAGAAACAGGCCCAATCATGCTTCTCATTAAGAGAGAGAGGCAGGCCTAATCATGCTTCTCATTAAGAGAGAGAGACAGGCCTAATCATGCTTCTCATTAAGAGAGAGAGACAGGCCTAATCATGCTTCTCATTAAGAGAGAGAGACAGGCCTAATCATGCTTCTCATTAAGAGAGAGAGACAGGCCTAATCATGCTTCTCATTAAGAGAGAGAGACAGGCCTAATCATGCTTCTCATTAAGAGAGAGAGACAGGCCTAATCATGCTTCTCATTAAGAGAGAGAGACAGGCCTAATCATGCTTCTCATTAAGAGAGAGAGACAGGCCTAATCATGCTTCTCATTAAGAGAGAGTGTCCAGAGAGTGTCCGGCTTTGGCTCCCACTCTTGTCCACCTGCTGCTGGCAAACGCCCTTCACTCATCAACCCCGGACTGGTCTCGTCATCATTACACACACCTGGTTCCAATCCCCACTCTATCACTGTATATATACTCCCTCTGTCATTTGTTTTTGTCAGTCATTGTAAATGTTGCTTGTTTTCCTGAGAGGAATTTCTCCTACTATTCCTGAAAACTTTATTATTTAGCATTTTGGGTTTCGAACCACTGCAGTAATATGGCTACAGGTTAATCTGCCTCACCTTAAGCCCATTCATTTGGCCGCCTTTCGTTCCAGTTCTCTGCTGCCTGTGACTGGAACGAATTGCAAAAATCGCTGAAGTTGGAGACTTATCTCCCTCATATTACTGTCCAGCCCTATACTGCAGCCTCTTACCAAGCCCCTTACCCAGCCCCTTACCCAGCCCTATATCCCAGCCCCATACCCCAGCCCTATACTCCAGCCCCATACCCCAGCCCCTTACCCAGCCCTATACTCCAGCCCCTAACCTAGCCCTACACTCCAGCCCCTTACCCAGCCCTTAACCAGCCCCATACCCCAGCCCCTTACCCAGCCCTATACTCCAGCCCCTTACCCGGCCCTATACTCCAGCCCCTTACCCAGCCCTATACTCCAGCCCTATACTCCAGCCCCATCCCCAGCCCTATACTCCAGCCGCATCCCCAGCCCTATACTCCACCCCCCCTTATCCAGCCCCTTACCCCAGCCCTATACTCCAGCCCCTACCCAGCCCCTACCCAGCCCCTTACCCAGCCCTATACTCCAGCCCCTGACCCAGCCCCATACCCAGCCCTATATTCTAGCCCCTTACCCCAGGCCCTATACTCCAGCCCCTTACCCAGCCCTATACTCCAGCCCCTTACCCAGCCCTAGACTCCCCCTGCCTTACCCAGCCCTATACTCCAGCCCCTTACCCAGCCCTATACTCCAGCCCCTTACCCAGCCCTATACTCCAGCCCCATACCCAGCCCTATACTCCACCCCCCCTTATCCAGCCCCTTACCCCAGCCCTATACTCCAGCCCCTTACCCAGCCCTATACTCCAGCCCCTTACCCAGCCCCTACCCAGCCCCTTACCCAGCCAACTTCAAACATCTGCTATCTGAGCAGCTCACTGCAGCTGTACATAGTCCATCGGTAAATAGCCCACCCAATTTACCTACCTCATCCCCATATTTATTTACTTTTCTGCTCTTTTGCACACCAATATCTCTACCTGTACATGACCATCTGATCATTTATCACTCCAGTGTTAATCTGCAAAATTTTAATTATTCGCCTACTCATGCCTTTTGCACACAATGTATATAGACTTTCTTTTTTTTCTACTGTGTTATTGACTTGTTAATTGTTTACTCCATGTGTAACTCTGTGTTGTCTGTTCACACTGCTATGCTTTATCTTGGCCAGGTCGCAGTTGCAAATGAGAACTTGTTCTCAACTAGCCTACCTGGTTAAATAAAGGTGGTATAGAGGTCCATCTCCTCTATACCACCCACCTGGTAGTGTGGTGGATGGGACTACCAGCTCTCTGGTTAAATAAAGGTGAAATAAAATAAATAAAACAAAAATTATTGTGGGAAGCTGCTATAGACCACTAAGTGCTAACAGTCAGTATCTAGATAATATGTGTGAAATGCTTGATAATGTAAGTGATATCAACAGAGAAGTATATTTTCTGTGTGATTTAAATATTGACAAGCTATCATCAAGCTGCCCACTCAGGAAAAAACTTCAAACTCTTACCAGTGCCTGCAACCTGGATCAGGTTGTCAGTCAACCTACGCTGGAAGTTATGAATTAAATCATCAACATGTATTGATCACATCTTTACTAACACTGCAGATATTTGCTTTAAAGCAGTATCCAAATCCATCGGATGTAGTGATCACAATATAGTAACCATATCTAGGAAAACCAAAGTTCCAAAGGCTAGGCCTAATATAGTGTATAAGAGGTCATACAATAAGTTTGTAGTGAATCTTATGTTGATGATAAAGAATATTTGTTGGTCTGTGGTGTGTAATGAGAAGCAACCAGACACTGCACTTGATGCATTTATGAAACTACTTATTCCAGTTACTAATAAGCATGCACCCATTAAGAAAATGACTGTAAAAACTGTTAAATCCCCTTAGATTGATAAGGAATAGAAAAATTGTATGGTGGAGAGGGATGCGGCAAAAGGAATGGCAATGAAGTCTGGCAGCACAACCGATTGGCAAACGTCCTGCAAATTAAGAAATCATGTGACTAAACTAATTAAAAATACAAATAAACTACACTATGAAACAAAAATAAATTATATAAAGAATGATAGTAAAAAGCTTTGGGGCAACTTAAATGAAATGTTGGGAAGAAAGCCAACTCGGTTTGATTCATTGAATCAGATGGCTCATTCATCACAAAGCCCAATAATATTGCAAACTACATTAATGACTTTTCATTGGCAAGATAAACAAACTTAGGGATGACAAGCCAGCAACAAACGCTGACACTACACGACCAAGTATATCGGACCAAATTATGAAATACAAGAACTGTACTTTTGAATTCCGTAAAGTCAGTGTGGAAGAGTTGAAAAATGATTGTCGTCTATCAACAATGACAAGGCACCGAAGTCTGACAATCTAGATGGAAAATTACTGTGGATAATAGCAGACGATATTGCCAGTCCTATTTGCCAAATCTTCAATTTAAGCCTACTAGAGAATGTGTTCCCTCAGGTCTGCAGGGACGCTAAAGGCATTCCTCTACCCAAGAATATTAAAACGCCCTTTACTGGCTCAAATAGCCGAACAATCAGCCTGTTACCAACCCTTAGTAAACTTCTGGAAAAATTGTGTTTGACCAGATACAGTGCTATTTCCCAGTAAACAAATTGACAACAGACTTTCAGCATGCTTATAGGGAAGGACACTCAACAAGCACAGCACTTACAAAAATGACTGATGATTGGCTGAGAGAAATTGATGATAAAATGATTGTGGGGGCTGTATTGTTAGACTTCAGTGCAGCTTTTGACATTATCGATCATAGTCTGCTGCTGGAAAAACATATGTGTTATGGCTTTACACCCCCTGCTATAATGTGGATAAAGAGTGACTTATCTAACAGAACACAGAGGGTGTTCTTCAATGGAAGCATATGAAATATAATCCGGGTAGAATCAGGAAATCCCCAGGGTAGCTGTTCAGGCCCCTTCCTTTTTTGAATTTTTACTAACGACATGCCACTGAGTTTGAGTAGAGCCAGAGTTTCTATGTATGTGGATGACTCAACACTATACATGTCAGCTACTACAGTGACTGAAATGACTGCAACACTCAACAAAGAGCTGCAGTTAGTTTCAGAGTGGGTGGCAAGGAATAAGTTTGTCCTAAATATTGCTAAAAATAAAAGCATTGCATTTGGAACAAAGCACTCACTAAACCCTAAACCTCAACTAAATCTGTAATAAATAATGTGGAAATTGAGCAAGTTAAGATGACTAAACTGCTTGGAGTAACACTAGATTGTAAACTGTCAAGGTCAAAACATATTGATGCAGTAGTAGCTAAGATGGGGAGAAGTCTGTCCATAATTAATCGATGCTCTGCCTTCTTAACAACACTATCAACAAGGCAGGTCCTATAGGCCCTAGTTTCTACCTTCTTAACAACACTATCAACAAGGCAGGTCCTACAGGCCCTAGTTTTGTAGCACCTCAAATACTGTTCAGTCGTGTGATCAGGTGCCACAAAAAAGGACTTAAGAAAATTGCAATTGGCTCAGAACCAGGCAGCACGGCTGGCCCTTGGATGTACACAGAGAGCTAATACTAATAATATGCATGTCAATCTCTCCTGGCTCAAAGTGGAGGAGAGATTGACTTCCACACTACTTTTATTTATGAGAGGTATTGACATGTTGAATACACCGAGCTGTCTGTCTAAAATACGGGCACACAGCTCGGACACCCATGCATACCCCACAAGACATTCCACCAGAGCTCTCTTCACAGTCCCCAAGTCCAGAACAGACTATGGGAGGCACACAGTACTACATAGAGCCATGACTACATGGAACTCTATTCCACAGCAAGTAACTCATGTCAGCAGTAGAATAATATTTAAAAAAACATATAAAGAAACACCTTATGGAACAGCGGGGACTGTGAAGCAACACAAACACACACACACACACACACACACACACACACACACACACACACACACACACACACACACACACACACACACACACACACACACACACACACACACACATGGATTTAGTAACGTAGCTATGTGGTAGTGGTGGAGTAGGGGCCTGAGGGCACATAGTGTGTTGTGAAATCTGTGAATGTATTGTAACGTTTTAAAATTGTATAAACAAAGAGTAGCTGGAAGAGAAGATGCTGCTTCGGCAGCAGCTAATGGGGATCCATAATAAAATAATAAATACATTTTGTATCGTCTGAGATGCCTAAATATTGGAAAGCAGCCGCGGTCATCCCCCTCTTCAAAGCGGAGACACTCTAGACCTATATCCATCCTTCCCTGCCTTTCTAAAGTCTTCGAAAGCCAAGTCAACAAACAGATCACCGAACATTTTGAATCCCACCATACCTTCTACGCTATGCGATCCGGTTTCCGAGCTGGTCACGGTTGCACCTCAGCCACGCTCAAGGTCCTAAATGATATCATAACTACCATCGATAAAAAACAGTACTGTGCAGCCATCTTCATTGACCTGGCCAAGGCTTTTGACTCTGTCAATCACAACATTCTTATCGGCAGACTCAACAGCCTTGGTATCTCTAATGACTGCCTCGTCTGGTTCACTAACAACTTCACAGATAGAGTTTAGTGTGTCAAATCGGAGGGCCTGTTGTCCGGACCTCTGGCAGTCTCTATGGGGGTACCACAGGGTTCAATTCTCGGGTCAACTGTATTCTCTGTATACATCAATGATGTCGCTCTTGCTGCTGGTAATTCTCTGATTCACCTCTACGCAGACGACACCATTCTGTATACTTCTGGCCCTTCTTTGGACATTGTGTTAACAAACCTCCAAACGAGCTTCAATGCCATATAACACTGCTTCCATGGCCTCCAACTGCTCTTAAATGCAAGTAAAACTAAATGCATGCTCTTCAACCGATCGCTGCCCGCACCTGCCCACCTGACTAGCCTCACTACTCTGGACGGTTATGAATATGTGGACAACTATAAATACCTAGGCGTCTGGCTAGACTGTAAACTCTCCATCCAGACTCATATTAAGCATCTCCAATTCAAAATTAAATCTAGAATCTGCATCTGATTTCGCAACAAAGCCTCCTTCACTCATGCTGCCAAACATACCCTCGTAAAACTGACTATCCTGCCGATCCTTGAGTTCGGCGATGTCATTTACAAAATAGCCTCGAACACTCTACTCAGCAAATTGGATAAAGTCTATCACAGTGCCATCCGTTTGTCACAAAAGCCCCACATACACTGCTCAAAAAAATAAAGGGAACACTAAAATAACACATCCTAGATCTGAATGAATGAAATATTCTTATTAAATACTTTTTTCTTTACATAGTTGAATGTGCTGACAACAAAATCACACAAAAATGATCAATGGAAATCAAATTTATCAACTCATGGAGGTCTGGATTTGGAGTCACACTCAAAATTAAAGTGGAAAACAACACTACAGGCTGATCCAACCTTGATGTAATGTCCTTAAAACAAGTCAAAATGAGGCTCAGTAGTGTGTGTGGCCTCCACGTGCCTGTATGACCTCCCTACAATGCCTGGGCATGCTCCTGATGAGGTGGCGGATGGTCTCCTGAGGGATCTCCTCCAAGACCTGGACTAAAGCATCCGCCAACTCCTGGATAGTCTGTGGTGCAACGTGGCGTTGGTGGATGGAGCGAGACATGATGTCCCAGATGTGCTCAATTGGATTCAGGTCTGGGGAACGGGCGGGCCAGTCCATAGCATCAATGCCTCCCTCTTGCAGGAACTGCTGACACACTCCAGCCACATGAGGTCTAGCATTGTCTTGCATTAGGAGGAACCCAGGGCCAACCACACCAGCATATGGTCTCACAAGGGGTCTGAGGATCTCATCTCAGTACCTAATGGCAGTCAGGCTACCTCTGGCGAGCACATGGAGGGCTGTGCGGCCCCCCAAAGAAATGCCACCCCACACCATGACTGACCCACCGCCAAATCGGTCATGCTGGAGGACTTGCAGGCAGCAGAACGTTCTCCACGGTGTCTCCAGACTGTCACGTCTGTCACATGTGCTCAGTGTGAACCTGCTTTCATCTGTGAAAAGCACAGGGCGCCAGTGGCGAATTTGCCAATCTTGGTGTTCTCTGGCAAATGCCAAACGTCCTGCACGGTGTTGGGCATACCACCCTCATGGAGTCTGTTTCTGACCATTTGAGCAGACACATGCACATTTGTGGCCTGCTGGAGGTCATTTTGCAGGGCTCTGGCAGTGCTCCTCCTGCTCCTCCTTGCACAAAGGCGGAGGTAGTGGTCCTGCTGCTGGGTTGTTGCCCTCCTACGGCCTCCTCCACATCTCCTGATGTACTGGCCTGTCTCCTGGTAGCGCTTCCATGCTCTGGACACTACGCTGACAGACACAGCAAACCTTCTTGCCACATCTCGCATTGATGTGCCATCCTGGATGAGCTGCACTACCTGAGCCACTTGTGTGGGTTGTAGACTCCGTCTCATGCTACCACTAGAGTGAAAGCACCGCCAGCATTCAAAAGTGACCAAAACATCATCCAGGAAGCATAGGAACTGAGAAGTGGTCTGTGGTCCCCACCTGCAGAACCACTCCTTTATTGGGGGTGTCTTGCTAAATGCCTATAATTTCCACCTGTTGTCTATTCCATTTGCACAACAGCATGTGACATTTATTGTCAATCAGTGTTGCTTCCTAAGTGTTCAGTTTCCCTTTATTTTTTTGAGCAGTGTACTACCCACCATTGCGACCTGTATGCTCTCGTTGGTTGGTCCTCGCTTCATATTCGTCGCCAAACCCACTGGCTCCAGGTCATCTATAAGCCTTATCACAGCACGAGCTCCAGCAGGTATTTTTCGCTGGTCATCCCCAAAGCCAACACCTCTTTGGTCGCATTTCCTTCCAGTTTTCTGCTGCCAATGACTGGAACGAATTGCAAAAATCCCTGAAGTTGGAGACGTATATCTCCCTCACTAACTTCAAGCATCTGTTGTCAGAGCAGCATCTGTAAATAGCCCATTCAACCAACTACCTACCTCATCCCCATATTTGTTTTTTTCTGTTCTTTTGCACACCAGTATTTCTACTTGCACATCCTCATTTGCACATCTATCACTCCAGTGTTAATTGATAACTTGGAAATACTTCGCCACTATGGCCAATTTATTGCCTTACCTCCTTACTTAATGTGCACACACTGTTTACAGATTTTCTATTGTGTTATTCACTTTACATGTATAATTCGGTGTTGCTGTTTTTGTCAGACTCCTTTGCTTTATCTTGGCAAGGCCTCAACTTGTTCTAACTGGCCTCCCTGGTTAAATAAAGGTGAAGAAAATGCAAATAGTAGAATACTAGCCTGATGGAACACACTTAATGTGTTGTGAAAAGTGTTGTGAAATGTAATGTCATAATATTTAAAATGATATGTAAGTGTCTTAATGTTGCTTTAACCCAGGAATAGTAGCAGCTGCCTTGACAGGAACTAATGGGGATCCATAATAAACCCCAGGAAGAGTAGCTGCTGCCTTGGCAGGAACTAATGGGGATCCATAATAAACCCCCAGGAATAGTAGCAGCTGCCTTGACAGGAACTAATGGGGATCCATAATAAACCCCAGGAAGAGTAGCTGCTGCCTTGGCAGGAACTAATGGGGAGCCATAATAAACCCCAGGAATAGTAGCAGCTGCCTTGACAGGAACTAATGGGGATCCATAATAAACCCCAGGAAGGGTAGCTGCTGCTTTGGCAGGAACTAATGGGGATCCATAATAAACCCCAGGAAGAGTAGCAGCTGCCTTGACAGGAACTAATGGGGATCCATAATAAACCCCAGGAAGAGTAGCTGCTGCCTTGGCAGGAACTAATGGGGAGCCATAATAAACCCCAGGAAGAGTAGCTGCTGCCTTGGCAGGAACTAATGGGGATCCATAATAAACCCCAGGAATAGTAGCAGCTGCCTTGACAGGAACTAATGGGGATCCATAATAAACCCCAGGAAGAGTAGCTGCTGCCTTGGCAGGAACTAATGGGGAGCCATAATAAACCCCAGGAATAGTAGCTGCTGCCTTGGCAGGAACTAATGGGGATCCATAATAAACCCCAGGAAGGGTAGCTGCTGCCTTGGCAGGAACTAATGGGGAGCCATAATAAACCCCAGGAATAGTAGCTGCTGCCTTGGCAGAAACTAATGGGGATCCATAATAAATACAAATCTATTCAACTTAACCCGTGCGTGTTGTTTTGGTCTATATTACCCATTTTCAATGTTTACTAAAATAAATATGATACAATTAATACTTTCTTCAACCTGAGACTCGTTACTTTGTTCCCATAGCAACGATTAAAACATTCCCAAACCAGAAACCGTGGATTGATAGCAGCATTCGAGTGAAACTGAAAGCGTGAACCACTGCTCTTAATCAGGTCAAGGTGACCGGAAAACATGACCGAAGACAAACAGTGTAGCTATTCCCTCCGCAAGGCAATCAAACAAGAAAAGCGTCAGTATAGAGACAAAGTAGAATCGCAATTCAACGGCTCAGACACAAGAGGTATGTGGCAGGGTCTACAGTCAATCACGGATTACAAAAAGAAAACCAGCCCAGTCACGGACCAGGATGTCATGCTCCAAGGCAGACTAAATACGTTTTTTGCCCGCTTTGAGGATAATACAGTGCCACTGACACGGCCGCAACCAAAACATACGGACTCTCCTTCACTGCAGCCGAGGTGAGTAAAACATTTAAACGTGTTAACCCTCGCAAGGCTGAAGGCCCAGACGGCATCCCCAGCCGCACCCTCAGAGCATGCGCAGACCAGCTGGCTGGTGTGTTTACGGACATATTCAATCAATCCTTATCCCAGTCTGCTGTTCCCACATGCTTCAAGAGGGCCACCATTGTTCCTGTTCCCAAGAAAGCTAAGGTAACTGAGCTAAACGACTACTGCCCCGCAGCACTCACTTCTGTCATCATGAAGTGCTTTGAGAGACTAGTCAAGGACCATATCACCTCCACCCTACCTGACACCCTAGACCCACTCCAATTTGCTTACCGCCCAAATAGGTCCACAGATGATACAATCTCAACCACACCGCACACTGCCCTAACCCATCTGGACAAGAGGAATACCTTTGTGAGAATGCTGTTCATCGACTACAGCTCAGCATTTAACACCATAGTACCCTCCAAACTCGTCATCAAGCTTCACAGGCAATGATATTGCTGCCAGTAAGAATGCTCCTTAATCAATTTATCGGATTATCAAGAACTTCAAGGAGAGTGGTTCAATTTTTGTGAAGAAGGCTTCAGGGTGCCCAAGAAAGTCCAGCAAGCGCCAGGACCGTCTCCTAAAGGTGATTCAGCTGCGGGATCGGGGCTCCAACAGTACAGAGCTTGCTCAGGAATGGCAGCAGGCAGGTGTGAGTGCATCTGCACGCACAGTGAGGCCAATACTTTTGGAGAATGGCCTGGTGTCAAGAAGGGCAGCAAAGAAGCCACTTCTCTCTAGGAAAAACATCAGGGACAGACTGATATTCTGAAAAAGGTACAAGGATTGGACTGCTGAGGACTGGGGTAAAGTCATTTTCTCTGATGAATCCCCTTTCCGATTGTTTGGGGCATCTGGAAAAAAGCTTGTCCAGAGAAGACAAGGTGAGCGTTACCATCAGACCTGGGTCATGCCAACAGTAAAGCATCCTGAGACCATTCATGTGTGGGGTTGCTTCTCAGCCAAGGGAGTGGGCTCACTCACAATTTCATGGCTCACAAGAACACATCCATGAATAAAGAATGGTACCAACACATCCTCCGAGAGCAACTTCTCCCAACCATCCAGGAACTGTTTGGTGACGAACAATGGTGGGGCACCTTGCCATAAGGCAAAAGTGATAACTAAGTGGCTCGGGGAACAAAACATCGATATATTGAGTCCATGGCCAGGTGGGTGGACAAACAAAACAAAAGAAATCTGAAAAACTCCAAGCATTGATTATGCAAGAATGGGCTGCCATCAGTCAGGATGTCGCCCAGAAGTTAATTGGCAGCATGCCAGGGCGGATTGCAGGGGTATTGAAAAAGCCAGTCAATACCTAAACTCTGTCATCCAGTCAGCCAGTCAATACCTAAACTCTATCATCCAGTCAGCCAATCCATACCTAAACTGTCACCCAGTCAGTCAACCAGTCAATACCTAAACTGTCACCCAGCCTGTTAGCCAGTCCATCTCTAACTCTGTCATCCAGTCATCCAGTCCGTACCTAAACTATGTCATCCAGCCAGTCAATACCTAAACTCTGTCATCCAGTCAGCCAGTCCATCCCTAAACTGTCATCCAGTCAGTCAACCAATCCACCCCTAACTCTGTCATCCAGCCAGTCCATACCTAAACTATGTCATCCAGTCAGCCAGTCTGTACCTAAACTGTCACCCAACCTGTCAGCCAGTCCATCTCTAACTCTGTCATCCAGCCAGCCAGTCCATCCCTAACTCTGTCATCCAGTCAGCCAGTCCGTACCTAAACTCTGTCATTCAACCAGTCCACCCCTAACTCTGTCATCAAGTCAGTCAACCAGTCCACCCCTAACTCTGTCATCCAGCCAGCCAGTCCATCTCTAACTCTGTCATCCAGTCAGCCAGTTCATACCTAAACTCTGTCATCCAGTCAGTCAACCAGTCAATACCTAAACTCTGTCATCCAGTCAGTCAACACCTAAAGTCTGTCATCCAGTCAGCCAGTCTATACCTAAACTGTGCCAGCCAACCATTCAGTCCACCATTGACAAAAGCTCGAAGCCCACAAATTGGGTTTATACGTAGCTCTGAATTTTGCAGTTACTAATGTTTTAATAAGCAAAACCCCTTATTTTCTAGGTTTTCTCTCCCTACTCAAGAATGATGTTGTCATAGTGAGATTGACAATACTACGTTTGAGCAAAGACACTGTTTGAACTTCAGACAAAAGTCAACGTTTAACAACACATAGACAAGGACAGGTTGAACAGGAAGCAGTGTGTGTTGGGTAAGCAGATATCTAAACAGAGAGCAGTGTGTGTTGGGTAAGCAGATATCTAAACAGAGAGCAGTGTGTGTTGGGTAAGCAGATCTCTAAACAGAGAGCAGTGTGTTGGGTAAGCAGATATCTAAACAGAGAGCAGTGTGTGTTGGGTAAGCAGATCTCTAAACAGAGAGCAGTGTGTGTTGGGTAAGCAGATATCTAAACAGAGAGCAGTGTGTGTTGGGTAAGCAGATCTCTAAACAGAGAGCAGTGTGTGTTGGGTAACCAGATATCTAAACAGGAAGCAGTGTGTGTTGGGTAACCAGATATCTAAACAGAGAGCAGTGTGTGTTGGGTAAGCAGATCTCTAAACAGGAAGCAGTGTGTGTTGGGTAAGCAGATCTCTAAACAGAGAGCAGTGTGTGTTGGGTAACCAGATCTCTAAACAGAGAGCAGTGTGTGTTGGGTAAGCAGATATCTAAACAGAGAGCAGTGTGTGTTGGGTAAGCAGATCTCTAAACAGGAAGCAGTGTGTGTTGGGTAAGCAGATCTCTAAACAGAGAGCAGTGTGTGTTGGGTAACCAGATCTCTAAACAGAGAGCAGTGTGTGTTGGGTAACCAGATCTCTAAACAGAGAGCAGTGTGTGTTGGGTAAGCAGATCTCTAAACAGAGAGCAGTGTGTGTTGGGTAAGCAGATATCTAAACAGAGAGCAGTGTGTGTTGGGTAAGCAGATATCTAAACAGAGAGCAGTGTGTGTTGGGTAACCAGATCTCTAAACAGGAAGCAGTGTGTGTTGGGTAAGCAGATATCTAAACAGAGAGCAGTGTGTTGGGTAAGCAGATCTCTAAACAGAGAGCAGTGTGTGTTGGGTAAGCAGATATCTAAACAGAGAGCAGTGTGTGTTGGGTAAGCAGATCTCTAAACAGAGAGCAGTGTGTGTTGGGTAACCAGATATCTAAACAGAGAGCAGTGTGTGTTGGGTAAGCAGATATCTAAACAGAGAGCAGTGTGTGTTGGGTAAGCAGATCTCTAAACAGAGAGCAGTGTGTGTTGGGTAAGCAGATATCTAAACAGAGAGCAGTGTGTGTTGGGTAAGCAGATCTCTAAACAGAGAGCAGTGTGTGTTGGGTAAGCAGATATCTAAACAGAGAGCAGTGTGTGTTGGGTAAGCAGATCTCTAAACAGAGAGCAGTGTGTGTTGGGTAACCAGATCTCTAAACAGAGAGCAGTGTGTGTTGGGTAAGCAGATCTCTAAACAGAGAGCAGTGTGTGTTGGGTAAGCAGATATCTAAACAGAGAGCAGTGTGTGTTGGGTAAGCAGATATCTAAACAGAGAGCAGTGTGTGTTGGGTAAGCAGATCTCTAAACAGAGAGCAGTGTGTGTTGGGTAAGCAGATATCTAAACAGAGAGCAGTGTGTGTTGGGTAAGCAGATATCTAAACAGAGAGCAGTGTGTGTTGGGTAAGCAGATCTCTAAACAGAGAGCAGTGTGTTGGGTAACCAGATCTCTAAACAGGAAGCAATGTGTATTGTGTAACCAGATCTCTAAACAGGAAGCAGTGTGTGTTGGGTAACCATATCTCTACCTGTGACGGTGAACTTCTGTTTACCTTTTCCTTCAAGTGGAGCTTAGCATTCCTTTGGCAAGAGACACATTGTTCTGTTTCATGGAGCAAGTACATTTCACAACCACAATATAGCTTCCGGGTCCTCCATTCATTGATGAACAATCTCTATCTGTCCTCAGAGTAGAAATCTATTGAAACAGGAAGCTTTTAGAGCACAGATGTCTGTTGGTCGCCATTCATCTGTAAGAGAGGAAACTAACTAAATCAACACCACTAGGCTAGATTATGTTTCTCGCTTTGATGTGATAGGATAATAATCTAAATGAACACCGACTCCACACCACAATGAGAACATTCTGACCCCACAAACACACCCTATTCCATCAACTTATTGACACACTGTTCAAGGGAAACTGCTTATAGTGGTTCCTGTCTGGGTGCTACTAGCCTCGAATTAGATTCCAAGTGGATTTACTAAGTCAATAAGTCAGTGCTCCCCATTGCTCTTTCCATCCATCCACTGTTAGTAAATTGTTTGGTACCATTCATGATACTACGTCACAAATGGCACCATCTATTCCCTATAAAGTGCACTACTTTAGGCCAGGGTACAAAGGGCTGAGTTCCCTATAAAATGCACTAATTTAGAGGTATTTTACTGGCAGCCAGTTACCGGTAAATAAAGGTAAGGGAATAAAGGTAATAATATCATATTTAGAATAGAAACGACCAGGGAACCAACCAGTAATACTATCATATTTAGAATAGACACGACCAGGGAACCAACCAGTAATGATATCATATTTAGAATAGACACGCCAGGGAACCAACAAGTAAAAATATCATATTTAGAAGAGACACGACCAAGGAAGCAGACACGACCAGGGAACCAACCAGTAATAATATCATATTTAGAATAGACACGACCAGGGAACCAACCAGTAAAAATATCATATTTAGAATAGACACGACCAGGGAACCAACCAGTAATAATATCATATTTAGAATAGACACGACCAGGGAACCAACCAGTAATAATATCATATTTAGAATAGACACGACCAGGGAACCAACCAGTAATAATATCATATTGAGAATAGACACGACCAGGGAACCAACCAGTAATAATATCATATTTAGAATAGACACGACCAGGGAACCAACCAGTAATAATATCATATTTAGAATAGACACGACCAGGGAACCAACCAGTAATAATATCATATTTAGAATAGACACGACCAGGGAACCAACCAGTAATAATATCATATTTAGAATAGACACGACCAGGGAACCAACCAGTAATAATATCATATTTAGAATAGACACGACCAGGGAACCAACCAGTAATAATGTCATATTTAGAATAGACACGACCAGGGAACTAACCAGTAATAATATCATATTTAGAATAGACATGACCAGGGAACCAACCAGTAATAATATCATATTTAGAATAGACACGACCAGGGAACCAACCAGTAATAATATCATATTTAGAATAGACACGACCAGGGAACCAACCAGTAATAATACGACCAGGGAACCAACCAGTAAAAATATAATATTTAGAATAGACACGACCAGGGAACCAACCAGTAATAATATCATATTTAGAATAGACACGACCAGGGAACCAACCAGTAATAATATCATATTTAGAATAGACACGACCAGGGAACCAACCAGTAATAATATCATATTGAGAATAGACACGACCAGGGAACCAACCAGTAATAATATCATATTTAGAATAGACACGACCAGGGAACCAACCAGTAATAATATCATATTTAGAATAGACACGACCAGGGAACCAACCAGTAATAATATCATATTTAGAAGAGACACGACCAGGGAACCAACCAGTAATAATATCATATTTAGAATAGACACGACCAGGGAACCAACCAGTAATAATATCATATTTAGAATAGACACGACCAGGGAACCAACCAGTAATAATGTCATATTTAGAATAGACACGACCATGGAACTAACCAGTAATAATATCATATTTAGAATAGACATGACCAGGGAACCAACCAGTAATAATATTATATTTAGAATAGACACGACCAGGGAACCAACCAGTAATAATATCATATTTAGAATAATCACGACCAGGGAACCAACCAGTAATAATATCATATTTAGAATAGACACGACCAGGGAACCAACCAGTAATAATGTCATATTTAGAATAGACACGACCAGGGAACTAACCAGTAATAATATCATATTTAGAATAGACATGACCAGGGAACCAACCAGTAATAATATCATATTTAGAATAGACACGACCAGGGAACCAACCAGTAATAATATCATATTTAGAATAGACACGACCAGGGAACCAACCAGTAATAATATCATATTTAGAATAGACATGACCAGGGAACCAACCAGTAATAATATTATATTTAGAATAGACACGACCAGGGAACCAACCAGTAATAATATCATATTTAGAATAATCACGACCAGGGAACCAACCAGTAATAATATCATATTTAGAATAGACACGACCAGGGAACCAACCAGTAATAATGTCATATTTAGAATAGACACGACCAGGGAACTAACCAGTAATAATATCATATTTAGAATAGACATGACCAGGGAACCAACCAGTAATAATATCATATTTAGAATAGACACGACCAGGGAACCAACCAGTAATAATATCATATTTAGAATAGACACGACCAGGGAACCAACCAGTAATAATATCATATTTAGAATAGACACGACCAGGGAACCAACCAGTAATAATATCATATTTAGAATAGACACGACCAGGGAACCAACCAGTAATAATATCATATTTAGAATAGACACGACCAGGGAACCAACCAGTAATAATATCATATTTAGAATAGACACGACCAGGGAACCAACCAGTAATAATATCATATTTAGAATAGACACGACCAGGGAACCAACCAGTAATAATGTCATATTTAGAATAGACACGACCAGGGAACTAACCAGTAATAATATCATATTTAGAATAGAGATGACCAGGGAACCAACCAGTAAAAATATCATATTTAGATTAGACACGACCAGGGAACCAACCAGTAATAATATCATATTTAGAATAGACACGACCAGGGAACCAACCAGTAATAATATCATATTTAGAATAGACACGACCAGGGAACCAACCAGTAATAATATCATATTTAGAATAGACACGACCAGGGAACCAACCAGTAATAATATCATATTTAGAATAGACACGACAAGGGAACAAACCAGTAATAATATCATATTTAGATTAGACACGACCAGGGAACCAACCAGTAATAATATCATATTTAGAATAGACACGACCAGGGAAGCAGTAATAATATCATATTTAGAATAGACACGACCAGGGAAACAACCAGTAATAATATCATATTTAGAATAGACACGACCAGGGAAGCAGTAATAATATCATATTTAGAATAGACACGACCAGGGAACCAACCAGTGATAATATCATATTTAGAATAGACACGACCAGGGAAGCAGTAATAATATCATATTTAGAATAGACACGACCAGGGAACCAACCAGTAATAATATCATATTTAGAATAGACACAACCAGGGAACCAACCGGTAATAATATCATATTTAGAATAGACATGACCAGGGAACCAACCAGTAATAATATCATATTTAGAATAGACACGACCAGGGAATCAACCAGTAATAATATCATATTTAGAATAGACACGACCAGGGAATCAACCAGTAATAATATCATATTTAGAATAGACACGACCAGGGAACAAACCAGTAATCACATCATATTTAGAAGAGACACGACCAAGGAATCAGTAATAATATCATATTTAGAATAGATACGACCAGGGAACCAACCAGTAATAATATTATATTTAGAATAGACACGACCAGGGAACCAACCAGTAATAATATCATATTTAGAATAGACATGACCAGGGAACCAACCAGTAATAATATCAGATTTAGAATAGACACGACCAGGGAACCAACCAGTAATAATATCATATTTAGAATAGACACGACCAGGGAACCAACCAGTGACAATATCATATTTAGAATAGACACGACCAGGGAACCAACCAGTAATAATATCATATTTAGAATAGACACGACCAGGGAACCAACCAGTAATAATATAATATTTAGAATAGACATGACCAGGGAAGCAGTAATAATATCATATTTAGAATAGACACGACCAGGGAACCAACCAGTAATAATATCATATTTAGAATAGACACGACCAGGGAACCAACCAGTAATAATATGCTCCTAGAGAGAAGAGCCACAGCAGCATAGAGAGACAGGAGGATAGAGAGACAGGAGCATAGACAGACAGGAGCATAGAGAGACAGGAGCATAGAGAGACAGGAGCATAGAGAGACAGGAGCATAGAGACAGCAGCATAGAGAGACAGGAGCATAGAGAGACAGGAGCATAGAGAGACAGGAGCATAGAGACAGCAGCATGGAGAGACAGGAGCATAGAGAGACAGGAGCATAGAGAGACAGGAGCATAGAGAGACAGCAGCATAGAGAGACAGCAGCATAGAGAGACAGGAGCATAGAGAGACAGGAGCCACAGCAGCATAGAGAGACAGGAGCATAGAGAGACAGCAGCATAGAGAGACAGGGGCCACAGCAGCATAGCGAGACAGGAGCCATATCAGCATAGAGAGACAGGAGCCACAGCAGCATAGAGAGACAGGAGCTTGCTCCAGGTTAGGATCCGAGTGGAATTGACACTATAGTGGCCTGATCAAGCTGGGAAGAGAGGAGAGTGGGAGAAAGAGGGAGAGAGGGGGGCCACATGCTGTCAGGCCCCACCTAGCCAGCAGACACCATGACAGTCATGTTGAATCAGGTGCCCCACCTAGCCAGCAGACACCATGACAGTCATGTTGAATCAGGTGCCCCACCTAGCCAGCAGACACCATATCATGTTGAATTAGTTACTGAATGCAGTCCCCAGCAGGAAACAATTATTTGTCTGACCAGATAACAACCACAATGTCTTTCCCATGACATCTGAATGAGGCACGTTTAGTCAGTCACAGAAGACACTACCCAGAGGGCAAATTGGGTTGCAGCAATGTCATTGTAACGTATTTTAGGACATTGAGGTCAGGTTGTTTACTGGTTGCAAAAAAATAAAAAATAAAATGTCAAACTATTTTTTTGCATTCCTCTATCTTTGTGAAAACAGCTACTGCAAGATCCAGGATAAACACATTATCCCTCTGTCTCTCTCTTTCTTTCCCTCTCTCTCCCCTCTCTCTCGCTCCCTCTCCCTCTCAATTCAAATGGGGCGGCAGGATAGCCTAGTGATTATAGCGTTGGACTAGTAACCAGAAGGTTGCAAGTTCAAACCTCCGATCTGACAAGGTACAAATCTGTCGTTCTGCCCCTGAACAGGCAGTTAACCCACTGTTCCTAGGCCGTCATTGAAAATAAGAATGTGTTCTTAACTGACTTGCCTAGTTAGATAAACTGTAAAAAAAAAATCTGTGTATTGGCATGCAAGTGAAGTAAACAATAAAACCTGAACCGTAAATGTTACACTTAAAGAAGTACCAAAGTAATAGAGACATTTCTAATGTCATATTATGTCTACATACAGTGTTGAAACTATGTGCAAATAGTTAAAGGGAAAATAAATAAACATATCTCTCCCTCCCCTCTCCTGCCAGGTATTGGTGTTTCCAGTAGGATTCAACAGAATCAGCAGTCAGCAGTTTCCCACCAGAGGGTTTAGGCCTTTCGTTCTGCCCCCCAACATGGCTGTCTCTGATTGGTTCTGCCCCAACATGGCTGGAGGAGGCTAATACCCAGCTGGACGGTGAATATTCATGCCGCCCACGCCTTGCCTGGCACTTTCATGTGGGGGGGGGGGGAGGGGGGGAGTGCTGCGGTGTTTGTCTGTGTCAATGACTCATGGTCTCCCCTAAAACGCCAACCAATTCATTCAAAGGATTTGATCCAGCTGTTTGTGAGCCCCATCTCATTACAAAATGAAATCACATTATTTAGCCATGTGGTGTAGTATACAAGCTGGGTGCATTATGGGTCCTTGTTTATAGACTGAATACACTAGACTGGGTGGTTTGGGGGTGATTCTGGAATACTGAAAGGTTCTGGAACTCTGAGGTATAACTATGTCATATTAACAACTATATAACACACATCCTCATACTGTCATGCCGATGTTTAAAATATGACAATAAATAACAAACATGCATCTTTGACTTTATTGTAAAAAGGTGTTAAGGATAAGTCTCCAATAGAACGGTTGTCTATTTTAAACAGAACGGTTGTCTATTTTCAACAGAACGGTTGTGTATTTGAAACAGAACGGTTGTCTATTTTAAACAGAACGGTTGTCTATTTTAAACAGAACGGTTGTCTATTTTAAACAGAACGGTTGTCTATTTTAAACAGAAAGGTTGTCTATTTTAAACTAGAGGACAGAACAATATCTCTGTAGATTTCAATAGAACGGTTGTCTATTTTAAACTAGAGGACAGAACAATATCTCCGTAGATTTCAACAGAACGGTTGTCTATTTTAAACAGAACGGTTGTCTATTTTAAACTAGAGGACAGAACAATATCTCCGTAGATCTCAATAGAACGGTTGTCTATTTTAAACTAGAGGACAGAACAATATCTCCGTAGATTTCAATAGAACGGTTGTCTATTTTAAACTAGAGGACAGAACAATATCTCCGTAGATTTCAACAGAATGGTTGTCTATTTGAAAGAGAACGGTTGTCTATTTTAAACAGAACGGTTGTCTATTTGAAAGAGAAGGCTTGTCTATTTGAAAGAGAACGGTTGTCTATTTTAAACAGAACGGTTGTCTATTTTAAACTAGAGAACAGAACAATATCTCCGTAGATTTCAATAGAACGGTTGTCTATTTTAAACTAGAGGACAGAACAATATCTCCGTAGATTTCAACAGAACGGTTGTCTATTTTAAACTAGAGGACAGAACAATATCTCCATAGATTTCAACAGAACGGTTGTCTATTTTAAACTAGAGAACAGAACAATATCTCTGTAGATTTCAACAGAACGGTTGTGTATTTGAAACAGAACGGTTGTCTATTTTAAACAGAACGGTTGTCTATTTTAAACTAGAGAACAGAACAATATCTCCGTAGATTTCAATAGAACGATTGTCTATTTTAAACTAGAGGACACAACAATATCTCCGTAGATTTCATCAGAACGGTTGTCTATTTGAAACAGAACGGTTGTCTATTTTAAACTAGAGGACAGAACAATATCTCCGTAGATTTCATCAGAACGGTTGTCTATTTTAAACAGAACGGTTGTCTATTTGAAACAGAACGGTTGTCTATTTTAAACTAGAGGACAGAACAATATCTCCATAGATTTCAACAGAACGGTTGTCTATTTTAAACTAGAGGACAGAACAATATCTCTGTAGATTTCAACAGAACGGTTGTCTATTTGAAAGAGAACGGTTGTCTATTTTAAACAGAACGGTTGTCTATTTTAAACTAGAGAACAGAACAATATCTCCGTAGATTTCAATAGAACGGTTGTCTATTTTAAACTAGAGGACAGAACAATATATCCGTGGATTTCAAAAGAACGGTTGTCTATTTGAAAGAGAACGGTTGTCTATTTTAAACAGAATGGTTGTCTATTTGAAACAGAACGGTTGTCTATTTTAAACAGAACGGTTGTCTATTTGAAAGAGAACGGTTGTCTATTTTAAACAGAACGGTTGTCTATTTGAAACAGAACGGTTGTCTATTTTAAACTAGAGGACAGAACAATATCTCCGTAGATTTCAATAGAACGGTTGTCTATTTTAAACTAGAGGACACAACAATATCTCCGTAGATTTCAAAAGAACGGTTGTCTATTTGAAAGAGAACGGTTGTCTATTTTAAACAGAATGGTTGTCTATTTGAAACAGAACGGTTGTCTATTTTAAACAGAACGGTTGTCTATTTTAAACTAGAGAACAGAACAATATCTCCGTAGATTTCAATAGAACGGTTGTCTATTTTAAACTAGAGGACAGAACAATATCTCGGTAGATTTCAACAGAACGGTTGTCTATTTTAAACAGAACGGTTGTCTATTTTAAACAGAACGGTTGTCTATTTTAAACTAGAGAACAGAACAATATCTCCGTAGATTTCAACAGAACGGTTGTCTATTTTAAACTAGAGGACAGAACAATATCTCTGTAGATTTCAACAGAACGTTTGTCTATTTGAAAGAGAACGGTTGTCTATTTTAAACAGAATGGTTGTCTATTTTAAACTAGAGAACAGAACATTATCTCTGTAGATTTCAACAGAACGGTTGTGTATTTGAAACAGAACGGTTGTCTATTTTAAACAGAATGGTTGTCTATTTTAAACTAGAGAACAGAACATTATCTCTGTAGATTTCAACAGAACGGTTGTGTATTTGAAACAGAACGGTTGTCTATTTTAAACAGAACGGTTGTCTATTTGAAACAGAACGGTTGTCTATTTTAAACTAGAGAACAGAACAATATCTCTGTAGGTTTCAATAGAACAGTTGTCTATTTTAAACTAGAGAACAGAACAATATCTCTGTAGATTTCAACAGAACGGTTGTGTATTTGAAACAGAACGGTTGTCTATTTTAAACAGAACGGTTGTCTATTTGAAACAGAACGGTTGTCTATTTTAAACTAGAGAACAGAACAATATCTCCGTAGATTTCAATATAACGGTTGTCTATTTTAAACTAGAGGACAGAACAATATCTCCGTAGATTTCAAAAGAACGGTTGTCTATTTGAAAGTGAACGGTTGTCTATTTTAAACAGAACAGTTGTCTATTTTAAACAGAACGGTTGTCTATTTGAAACAGAACGGTTGTCTATTTTAAACAGAACGGTTGTCTATTTTAAACTAGAGAACAGAACAATATCTCCGTAGATTTCAATAGAACGGTTGTCTATTTTAAACTAGAGGACAGAACAATATCTCGGTAGATTTCAACAGAACGGTTGTCTATTTTAAACAGAACGGTTGTCTATTTTAAACTAGAGAACAGAACAATATCTCTGTAGGTTTCAATAGAACAGTTGTCTATTTTAAACTAGAGGACAGAACAATATCTCCGTAGATTTCAATAGAACGGTTGTCTATTTTAAACTAGAGGACAGAACAATATCTCTGTAGATTTCAACAGAACGGTTGTCTATTTTAAACTAGAGAACAGAACAATATCTCCGTTGATTTCAATAGAACGATTGTCTATTTTAAACTAGAGGCCAGAACAATATCTCCGTAGATTTCAACAGAATGGTTGTCTATTTGAAAGAGAACGGTTGTCTATTTGAAAGAGAAGGCTTGTCTATTTGAAAGAGGACGGTTGTCTATTTTAAACAGAACGGTTGTCTATTTGAAACAGAACGGTTGTCTATTTTAAACAGAACGGTTGTCTATTTTAAACTAGAGAACAGAACAATATCTCCGTACATTTCAATAGAACGGTTGTCTATTTTAAACTAGAGGACAGAACATTATCTCGGTAGATTTCAACATAACGGTTGTCTATTTTAAACAGAACGGTTGTCTATTTTAAACAGAACGGTTGTCTATTTTAAACTAGAGAACAGAACAATATCTCTGTAGATTTCAATAGAACAGTTGTCTATTTTAAACTAGAGGACAGAACAATATCTCCGTAGATTTCAATAGAACGGTTGTCTATTTTAAACTAGAGGACAGAACAATATCTCTGTAGATTTCAACAGAACGGTTGTCTATTTTAAACTAGAGAACAGAACAATATCTCCGTAGATTTCAATAGAACGATTGTCTATTTTAAACTAGAGGCCAGAACAATATCTCCGTAGATTTCAACAGAATGGTTGTCTATTTGAAAGAGAACGGTTGTCTATTTGAAAGAGAAGGCTTGTCTATTTGAAAGAGAACGGTTGTCTATTTTAAACAGAACGGTTGTCTATTTGAAACAGAACGGTTGTCTATTTTAAACTAGAGAACAGAACAATATCTCCGTACATTTCAATAGAACGGTTGTCTATTTTAAACTAGAGGACAGAACAATATCTCCGTAGATTTCAAAAGAACGGTTGTCTATTTGAAAGTGAACGGTTGTCTATTTTAAACAGAACGGTTGTCTATTTGAAACAGAACGGTTGTCTATTTTAAACAGAACGGTTGTCTATTTTAAACTAGAGAACAGAACAATATCTCCGTAGATTTCAATAGAACGGTTGTCTATTTTAAACTAGAGGACAGAACAATATCTCTGTAGATTTCAACAGAACGGTTGTCTATTTTAAACTAGAGAACAGAACAATATCTCCGTAGATTTCAATAGAACGATTGTCTATTTTAAACTAGAGGCCAGAACAATATCTCCGTAGATTTCAACAGAATGGTTGTCTATTTGAAAGAGAACGGTTGTCTATTTGAAAGAGAAGGCTTGTCTATTTGAAAGAGAACGGTTGTCTATTTTAAACAGAACGGTTGTCTATTTGAAACAGAACGGTTGTCTATTTTAAACTAGAGAACAGAACAATATCTCCGTACATTTCAATAGAACGGTTGTCTATTTTAAACTAGAGGACAGAACAATATCTCGGTAGATTTCAACAGAACGGTTGTCTATTTTAAACAGAACGGTTGTCTATTTGAAACAGAACGGTTGTCTATTTTAAACTAGAGAACAGAACAATATCTCCGTAGATTTCAATATAACGGTTGTCTATTTTAAACTAGAGGACAGAACAATATCTCCGTAGATTTCAAAAGAACGGTTGTCTATTTGAAAGAGAACGGTTGTCTATTTTAAACAGAACGGTTGTCTATTTGAAACAGAACGGTTGTCTATTTTAAACTAGAGAACAGAACAATATCTCCGTACATTTCAATAGAACGGTTGTCTATTTTAAACTAGAGGACAGAACAATATCTCGGTAGATTTCAACAGAACGGTTGTCTATTTGAAACAGAACGGTTGTCTATTTTAAACTAGAGAACAGAACAATATCTCCGTAGATTTCAATATAACGGTTGTCTATTTTAAACTAGAGGACAGAACAATATCTCCGTAGATTTCAAAAGAACGGTTGTCTATTTGAAAGTGAACGGTTGTCTATTTTAAACAGAACGGTTGTCTATTTGAAACAGAACGGTTGTCTATTTTAAACAGAACGGTTGTCTATTTTAAACTAGAGAACAGAACAATATCTCCGTAGATTTCAATAGAACGGTTGTCTATTTTAAACTAGAGGACAGAACAATATCTCTGTAGATTTCAACAGAACGGTTGTCAATTTTAAACTAGAGAACAGAACAATATCTCCGTAGATTTCAATAGAACGATTGTCTATTTTAAACTAGAGGCCAGAACAATATCTCCGTAGATTTCAACAGAATGGTTGTCTATTTGAAAGAGAACGGTTGTCTATTTGAAAGAGAAGGCTTGTCTATTTGAAAGAGAACGGTTGTCTATTTTAAACAGAACGGTTGTCTATTTGAAACAGAACGGTTGTCTATTTTAAACTAGAGAACAGAACAATATCTCCGTACATTTCAATAGAACGGTTGTCTATTTTAAACTAGAGGACAGAACAATATCTCGGTAGATTTCAACAGAACGGTTGTCTATTTTAAACAGAACGGTTGTCTATTTGAAACAGAACGGTTTTCTATTTTAAACTAGAGAACAGAACAATATCTTCGTAGATTTCAATATAACGGTTGTCTATTTTAAACTAGAGGACAGAACAATATCTCCGTAGATTTCAAAAGAACGGTTGTCTATTTGAAAGTGAACGGTTGTCTATTTTAAACAGAACGGTTGTCTATTTGAAACAGAACGGTTGTCTATTTTAAACAGAACGGTTGTCTATTTGAAACAGAACGGTTGTCTATTTTAAACTAGAGAACAGAACAATATCTCCGTAGATTTCAATAGAACAGTTGTCTATTTTAAACTCTATTTGAAACAGAACGGTTGTCTATTTTAAACTAGAGAACAGAACAATATCTCCGTAGATTTCAATATAACGGTTGTCTATTTTAAACAAGAGGACAGAACAATATCTCCGTAGATTTCAAAAGAACGGTTGTCTATTTGAAAGTGAACGGTTGTCTATTTTAAACAGAACGGTTGTCTATTTGAAACAGAACGGTTGTCTATTTTAAACAGAACGGTTGTCTATTTTAAACTAGAGAACAGAACAATATCTCCGTAGATTTCAATAGAACGGTTGTCTATTTTAAACTAGAGGACAGAACAATATCTCTGTAGATTTCAACAGAACGGTTGTCAATTTTAAACTAGAGAACAGAACAATATCTCCGTAGATTTCAATAGAACGATTGTCTATTTTAAACTAGAGGCCAGAACAATATCTCCGTAGATTTCAACAGAATGGTTGTCTATTTGAAAGAGAACGGTTGTCTATTTGAAAGAGAAGGCTTGTCTATTTGAAAGAGAACGGTTGTCTATTTTAAACAGAACGGTTGTCTATTTGAAACAGAACGGTTGTCTATTTTAAACTAGAGAACAGAACAATATCTCCGTACATTTCAATAGAACGGTTGTCTATTTTAAACTAGAGGACAGAACAATATCTCGGTAGATTTCAACAGAACGGTTGTCTATTTTAAACAGAACGGTTGTCTATTTGAAACAGAACGGTTGTCTATTTTAAACTAGAGAACAGAACAATATCTTCGTAGATTTCAATATAACGGTTGTCTATTTTAAACTAGAGGACAGAACAATATCTCCGTAGATTTCAAAAGAACGGTTGTCTATTTGAAAGTGAACGGTTGTCTATTTTAAACAGAACGGTTGTCTATTTGAAACAGAACGGTTGTCTATTTTAAACAGAACGGTTGTCTATTTGAAACAGAACGGTTGTCTATTTTAAACTAGAGAACAGAACAATATCTCCGTAGATTTCAATAGAACAGTTGTCTATTTTAAACTAGAGGACAGAACAATATCTCCGTAGATTTCAATAGAACGGTTGTCTATTTTAAACTAGAGGACAGAACAATATCTCTGTAGATTTCAACAGAACGGTTGTCTATTTTAAACTAGAGAACAGAACAATATCTCCGTAGATTTCAATAGAACGATTGTCTATTTTAAACTAGAGGCCAGAACAATATCTCTGTAGATTTCAACACAACGGTTGTCTATTTGAAAGAGAACGGTTGTCTATTTTAAACAGAATGGTTGTCTATTTTAAACTAGAGAACAGAACAATATCTCTGTAGATTTCAACAGAACGGTTGTGTATTTGAAACAGAACGGTTGTCTATTTTAAACAGAACGGTTGTCTATTTGAAACAGAACGGTTGTCTATTTTAAACTAGAGAACAGAACAATATCTCCGTAGATTTCAATATAACGGTTGTCTATTGTAAACTAGAGGACAGAACAATATCTCCGTAGATTTCAAAAGAACGGTTGTCTATTTGAAAGTGAACGGTTGTCTATTTTAAACAGAACGGTTGTCTATTTGAAACAGAACGGTTGTCTATTTTAAACAGAACGGTTGTCTATTTTAAACTAGAGAACAGAACAATATCTCTGTAGATTTCAACAGAACGGTTGTGTATTTGAAACAGAACGGTTGTCTATTTTAAACAGAACGGTTGTCTATTTGAAACAGAACGGTTGTCTATTTTAAACTAGAGAACAGAACAATATCTCTGTAGGTTTCAATAGAACAGTTGTCTATTTTAAACTAGAGGACAGAACAATATCTCCGTAGATTTCAAGAGAACGGTTGTCTATTTTAAACTAGAGGCCAGAACAATATCTCCGTAGATTTCAACAGAATGGTTGTCTATTTGAAAGAGAACGGTTGTCTATTTGAAAGAGAAGGCTTGTCTATTTGAAAGAGAACGGTTGTCTATTTTAAACAGAACGGTTGTCTATTTGAAACAGAACGGTTGTCTATTTTAAACAGAACGGTTGTCTATTTTAAACTAGAGAACAGAACAATATCTCCGTACATTTCAATAGAACGGTTGTCTATTTTAAACTAGAGGACAGAACAATATCTCGGTAGATTTCAACAGAACGGTTGTCTATTTTAAACAGAACGGTTGTCTATTTTAAGCAGAACGGTTGTCTATTTTAAACTAGAGAACAGAACAATATCTCTGTAGATTTCAATAGAACAGTTGTCTATTTTAAACTAGAGGACAGAACAATATCTCCGTAGATTTCAATAGAACGGTTGTCTATTTTAAACTAGAGAACAGAACAATATCTCCGTAGATTTCAATAGAACGGTTGTCTATTTTAAACTAGAGGACAGAACAATATCTCTGTAGATTTCAACAGAACGGTTGTCTATTTTAAACAGAACGGTTGTCTATTTTAAACTAGAGAACAGAACAATATCTCTGTAGGTTTCAATAGAACAGTTGTCTATTTTAAACTAGAGGACAGAACAATATCTCCGTAGATTTCAACAGAACGGTTGTCTATTTTAAACTAGAGGACAGAACAATATCTCTGTAGATTTCAACACAACGGTTGTCTATTTGAAAGAGAACGGTTGTCTATTTTAAACAGAATGGTTGTCTATTTTAAACTAGAGAACAGAACAATATCTCTGTAGATTTCAACAGAACGGTTGTGTATTTGAAACAGAACGGTTGTCTATTTTAAACAGAACGGTTGTCTATTTGAAAGAGAACGGTTGTCTATTTTAAACAGAACGGTTGTCTATTTGAAACAGAACGGTTGTCTATTTTAAACAGAACGGTTGTCTATTTTAAACTAGAGAACAGAACAATATCTCCGTACATTTCAATAGAACAGTTGTCTATTTTAAACTAGAGAACAGAACAATATCTCTGTAGGTTTCAATAGAACGGTTGTCTATTTTAAACAGAACGGTTGTCTATTTTAAACTAGAGAACAGAACAATATCTCCGTAGATTTCAATATAACGGTTGTCTATTTTAAACTAGAGGACAGAACAATATCTCCGTAGATTTCAAAAGAACGGTTGTCTATTTGAAAGTGAACGGTTGTCTATTTTAAACAGAACGGTTGTCTATTTGAAACAGAACGGTTGTCTATTTTAAACAGAACGGTTGTCTATTTTAAACTAGAGAACAGAACAATATCTCCGTAGATTTCAATAGAACGGTTGTCTATTTTAAACTAGAGGACAGAACAATATCTCGGTAGATTTCAACAGAACGGTTGTCTATTTTAAACAGAACGGTTGTCTATTTTAAACTAGAGAACAGAACAATATCTCTGTAGGTTTCAATAGAACAGTTGTCTATTTTAAACTAGAGGACAGAACAATATCTCCGTAGATTTCAATAGAACGGTTGTTTATTTTAAACTAGAGGACAGAACAATATCTCTGTAGATTTCAACAGAACGGTTGTCTATTTTAAACTAGAGAACAGAACAATATCTCTGTAGATTTCAATAGAACGATTGTCTATTTTAAACTAGAGGCCAGAACAATATCTCCGTAGATTTCAACAGAATGGTTGTCTATTTGAAAGAGAACGGTTGTCTATTTGAAAGAGAAGGCTTGTCTATTTGAAAGAGAACGGTTGTCTATTTTAAACAGAACGGTTGTCTATTTGAAACAGAACGGTTGTCTATTTTAAACTAGAGAACAGAACAATATCTCCGTACATTTCAATAGAACGGTTGTCTATTTTAAACTAGAGGACAGAACAATATCTCGGTAGATTTCAACAGAACGGTTGTCTATTTTAAACAGAACGGTTGTCTATTTTAAGCAGAACGGTTGTCTATTTTAAACTAGAGAACAGAACAATATCTCGGTAGATTTCAATAGAACAGTTGTCTATTTTAAACTAGAGGAGAGAACAATATCTCTGTAGATTTCAATAGAACGGTTGTCTATTTTAAACTAGACGACAGAACAATATCTCTGTAGATTTCAACAGAACGGTTGTCTATTTTAAACTAGAGAACAGAACAATATCTCCGTAGATTTCAATAGAACGGTTGTCTATTTTAAACTAGAGGACACAACAATATCTCCGTAGATTTCAACAGAACGGTTGTCTATTTTAAACTAGAGAACAGAACAATATCTCCGTAGATTTCAATAGAACGGTTGTCTATTTTAAACTAGAGGACACAACAATATCTCCGTAGATTTCAACAGAACGGTTGTCTATTTTAAACTAGAGGACAGAACAATATCTCCATAGATTTCAACAGAACGGTTGTCTATTTTAAACTAGAGGACAGAACAATATCTCTGTAGATTTCAACAGAACGGTTGTCTATTTTAAACAGAACGGTTGTCTATTTTAAACTAGAGAACAGAACAATATCTCCGTAGATTTCAATAGAACGGTTGTCTATTTTAAACTAGAGGACAGAACAATATCTCTGTAGATTTCAACAGAACGGTTGTCTATTTTAAACAGAACGGTTGTCTATTTTAAACTAGAGAACAGAACAATATCTCTGTAGGTTTCAATAGAACAGTTGTCTATTTTAAACTAGAGGACAGAACAATATCTCCGTAGATTTCAACAGAACGGTTGTCTATTTTAAACTAGAGGACAGAACAATATCTCTGTAGATTTCAACACAACGGTTGTCTATTTGAAAGAGAACGGTTGTCTATTTTAAACAGAATGGTTGTCTATTTTAAACTAGAGAACAGAACAATATCTCTGTAGATTTCAACAGAACGGTTGTGTATTTGAAACAGAACGGTTGTCTATTTTAAACAGAACGGTTGTCTATTTGAAACAGAACGGTTGTCTATTTTAAACTAGAGAACAGAACAATATCTCCGTAGATTTCAATATAACGGTTGTCTATTGTAAACTAGAGGACAGAACAATATCTCCGTAGATTTCAAAAGAACGGTTGTCTATTTGAAAGTGAACGGTTGTCTATTTTAAACAGAACGGTTGTCTATTTGAAACAGAACGGTTGTCTATTTTAAACAGAACGGTTGTCTATTTTAAACTAGAGAACAGAACAATATCTCTGTAGGTTTCAATAGAACAGTTGTCTATTTTAAACTAGAGGACAGAACAATATCTCCGTAGATTTCAAGAGAACGGTTGTCTATTTTAAACTAGAGGCCAGAACAATATCTCCGTAGATTTCAACAGAATGGTTGTCTATTTGAAAGAGAACGGTTGTCTATTTGAAAGAGAAGGCTTGTCTATTTGAAAGAGAACGGTTGTCTATTTTAAACAGAACGGTTGTCTATTTGAAACAGAACGGTTGTCTATTTTAAACAGAACGGTTGTCTATTTTAAACTAGAGAACAGAACAATATCTCCGTACATTTCAATAGAACGGTTGTCTATTTTAAACTAGAGAACAGAACAATATCTCCGTAGATTTCAATAGAACGGTTGTCTATTTGAAACAGAACGGTTGTCTATTTTAAACAGAACGGTTGTCTATTTTAAACTAGAGGACAGAACAATATCTCGGTAGATTTCAACAGAACGGTTGTCTATTTTAAACAGAACGGTTGTCTATTTTAAACTAGAGAACAGAACAATATCTCTGTAGATTTCAATAGAACAGTTGTCTATTTTAAACTAGAGGACAGAACAATATCTCCGTAGATTTCAATAGAACGGTTGTCTATTTTAAACTAGAGAACAGAACAATATCTCCATAGATTTCAATAGAACGGTTGTCTATTTTAAACTAGAGGACAGAACAATATCTCTGTAGATTTCAACAGAACGGTTGTCTATTTTAAACAGAACGGTTGTCTATTTTAAACTAGAGAACAGAACAATATCTCTGTAGGTTTCAATAGAACAGTTGTCTATTTTAAACTAGAGGACAGAACAATATCTCCGTAGATTTCAATAGAACGGTTGTCTATTTAAACTGGAGGACAGAACAATATCTCCGTAGATTTCAATAGAACGGTTGTCTATTTTAAACTAGAGGACAGAACAATATCTCTGTAGATTTCAACAGAACGGTTGTCTATTTTAAACTAGAGAACAGAACAATATCTCCGTAGATTTCAATAGAACGGTTGTCTATTTTAAACTAGAGGACAGAACAATATCTCGGTAGATTTCAACAGAACGGTTGTCTATTTTAAACAGAACGGTTGTCTATTTTAAACTAGAGAACAGAACAATATCTCTGTAGGTTTCAATAGAACAGTTGTCTATTTTAAACTAGAGAACAGAACAATATCTCTGTAGATTTCAACAGAACGGTTGTGTATTTGAAACAGAACGGTTGTCTATTTTAAGCAGAACGGTTGTCTATTTTAAACTAGAGAACAGAACAATATCTCGGTAGATTTCAATAGAACAGTTGTCTATTTTAAACTAGAGGAGAGAACAATATCTCTGTAGATTTCAATAGAACGGTTGTCTATTTTAAACTAGACGACAGAACAATATCTCTGTAGATTTCAACAGAACGGTTGTCTATTTTAAACTAGAGAACAGAACAATATCTCCGTAGATTTCAATAGAACGGTTGTCTATTTTAAACTAGAGGACACAACAATATCTCCGTAGATTTCAACAGAACGGTTGTCTATTTTAAACTAGAGAACAGAACAATATCTCCGTAGATTTCAATAGAACGGTTGTCTATTTTAAACTAGAGGACACAACAATATCTCCGTAGATTTCAACAGAACGGTTGTCTATTTTAAACTAGAGGACAGAACAATATCTCCATAGATTTCAACAGAACGGTTGTCTATTTTAAACTAGAGGACAGAACAATATCTCTGTAGATTTCAACAGAACGGTTGTCTATTTTAAACAGAACGGTTGTCTATTTTAAACTAGAGAACAGAACAATATCTCTGTAGGTTTCAATAGAACAGTTGTCTATTTTAAACTAGAGGACAGAACAATATCTCCGTAGATTTCAACAGAACGGTTGTCTATTTTAAACTAGAGGACAGAACAATATCTCTGTAGATTTCAACACAACGGTTGTCTATTTGAAAGAGAACGGTTGTCTATTTTAAACAGAATGGTTGTCTATTTTAAACTAGAGAACAGAACAATATCTCTGTAGATTTCAACAGAACGGTTGTGTATTTGAAACAGAACGGTTGTCTATTTTAAACAGAACGGTTGTCTATTTGAAACAGAACGGTTGTCTATTTTAAACTAGAGAACAGAACAATATCTCCGTAGATTTCAATATAACGGTTGTCTATTGTAAACTAGAGGACAGAACAATATCTCCGTAGATTTCAAAAGAACGGTTGTCTATTTGAAAGTGAACGGTTGTCTATTTTAAACAGAACGGTTGTCTATTTGAAACAGAACGGTTGTCTATTTTAAACAGAACGGTTGTCTATTTTAAACTAGAGAACAGAACAATATCTCTGTAGGTTTCAATAGAACAGTTGTCTATTTTAAACTAGAGGACAGAACAATATCTCCGTAGATTTCAAGAGAACGGTTGTCTATTTTAAACTAGAGGCCAGAACAATATCTCCGTAGATTTCAACAGAATGGTTGTCTATTTGAAAGAGAACGGTTGTCTATTTGAAAGAGAAGGCTTGTCTATTTGAAAGAGAACGGTTGTCTATTTTAAACAGAACGGTTGTCTATTTGAAACAGAACGGTTGTCTATTTTAAACAGAACGGTTGTCTATTTTAAACTAGAGAACAGAACAATATCTCCGTACATTTCAATAGAACGGTTGTCTATTTTAAACTAGAGGACAGAACAATATCTCGGTAGATTTCAACAGAACGGTTGTCTATTTTAAACAGAACGGTTGTCTATTTTAAACTAGAGAACAGAACAATATCTCTGTAGATTTCAATAGAACAGTTGTCTATTTTAAACTAGAGGACAGAACAATATCTCCGTAGATTTCAATAGAACGGTTGTCTATTTTAAACTAGAGAACAGAACAATATCTCCGTAGATTTCAATAGAACGGTTGTCTATTTTAAACTAGAGGACAGAACAATATCTCTGTAGATTTCAACAGAACGGTTGTCTATTTTAAACAGAACGGTTGTCTATTTTAAACTAGAGAACAGAACAATATCTCTGTAGGTTTCAATAGAACAGTTGTCTATTTTAAACTAGAGGACAGAACAATATCTCCGTAGATTTCAATAGAACGGTTGTCTATTTAAACTGGAGGACAGAACAATATCTCCGTAGATTTCAATAGAACGGTTGTCTATTTTAAACTAGAGGACAGAACAATATCTCTGTAGATTTCAACAGAACGGTTGTCTATTTTAAACTAGAGAACAGAACAATATCTCCGTAGATTTCAATAGAACGGTTGTCTATTTTAAACTAGAGGACAGAACAATATCTCGGTAGATTTCAACAGAACGGTTGTCTATTTTAAACAGAACGGTTGTCTATTTTAAACTAGAGAACAGAACAATATCTCTGTAGGTTTCAATAGAACAGTTGTCTATTTTAAACTAGAGAACAGAACAATATCTCTGTAGATTTCAACAGAACGGTTGTGTATTTGAAACAGAACGGTTGTCTATTTTAAACAGAACGGTTGTCTATTTTAAACAGAACGGTTGTCTATTTTAAACTAGAGAACAGAACAATATCTCCGTAGATTTCAATATAACGGTTGTCTATTTTAAACTAGAGGACAGAACAATATCTCCGTAGATTTCAAAAGAACGGTTGTCTATTTGAAAGTGAACGGTTGTCTATTTTAAACAGAACGGTTGTCTATTTGAAACAGAACGGTTGTCTATTTTAAACAGAACGGTTGTCTATTTTAAACTAGAGAACAGAACAATATCTCCGTAGATTTCAATAGAACGGTTGTCTATTTTAAACTAGAGGACAGAACAATATCTCGGTAGATTTCAACAGAACGGTTGTCTATTTTAAACAGAACGGTTGTCTATTTTAAACTAGAGAACAGAACAATATCTCTGTAGGTTTCAATAGAACAGTTGTCTATTTTAAACTAGAGGACAGAACAATATCTCCGTAGATTTCAATAGAACGGTTGTCTATTTTAAACTAGAGGACAGAACAATATCTCTGTAGATTTCAACAGAACGGTTGTCTATTTTAAACTAGAGAACAGAACAATATCTCTGTAGATTTCAATAGAACGATTGTCTATTTTAAACTAGAGGCCAGAACAATATCTCCGTAGATTTCAACAGAATGGTTGTCTATTTGAAAGAGAACGGTTGTCTATTTGAAAGAGAAGGCTTGTCTATTTGAAAGAGAACGGTTGTCTATTTTAAACAGAACGGTTGTCTATTTGAAACAGAACGGTTGTCTATTTTAAACAGAACGGTTGTCTATTTTAAACTAGAGAACAGAACAATATCTCCGTACATTTCAATAGAACGGTTGTCTATTTTAAACTAGAGGACAGAACAATATCTCGGTAGATTTCAACAGAACGGTTGTCTATTTTAAACAGAACGGTTGTCTATTTTAAGCAGAACGGTTGTCTATTTTAAACTAGAGAACAGAACAATATCTCGGTAGATTTCAATAGAACAGTTGTCTATTTTAAACTAGAGGAGAGAACAATATCTCTGTAGATTTCAATAGAACGGTTGTCTATTTTAAACTAGACGACAGAACAATATCTCTGTAGATTTCAACAGAACGGTTGTCTATTTTAAACTAGAGAACAGAACAATATCTCCGTAGATTTCAATAGAACGGTTGTCTATTTTAAACTAGAGGACACAACAATATCTCCGTAGATTTCAACAGAACGGTTGTCTATTTTAAACTAGAGAACAGAACAATATCTCCGTAGATTTCAATAGAACGGTTGTCTATTTTAAACTAGAGGACACAACAATATCTCCGTAGATTTCAACAGAACGGTTGTCTATTTTAAACTAGAGGACAGAACAATATCTCCATAGATTTCAACAGAACGGTTGTCTATTTTAAACTAGAGGACAGAACAATATCTCTGTAGATTTCAACAGAACGGTTGTCTATTTTAAACAGAACGGTTGTCTATTTTAAACTAGAGAACAGAACAATATCTCTGTAGGTTTCAATAGAACAGTTGTCTATTTTAAACTAGAGGACAGAACAATATCTCCGTAGATTTCAACAGAACGGTTGTCTATTTTAAACTAGAGAACAGAACAATATCTCCGTAGATTTCAATATAACGGTTGTCTATTTTAAACTAGAGGACAGAACAATATCTCCGTAGATTTCAAAAGAACGGTTGTCTATTTGAAAGAGAACGGTTGTCTATTTTAAACAGAACGGTTGTCTATTTGAAACAGAACGGTTGTCTATTTTAAACTAGAGAACAGAACAATATCTCCGTACATTTCAATAGAACGGTTGTCTATTTTAAACTAGAGGACAGAACAATATCTCGGTAGATTTCAACAGAACGGTTGTCTATTTGAAACAGAACGGTTGTCTATTTTAAACTAGAGAACAGAACAATATCTCCGTAGATTTCAATATAACGGTTGTCTATTTTAAACTAGAGGACAGAACAATATCTCCGTAGATTTCAAAAGAACGGTTGTCTATTTGAAAGTGAACGGTTGTCTATTTTAAACAGAACGGTTGTCTATTTGAAACAGAACGGTTGTCTATTTTAAACAGAACGGTTGTCTATTTTAAACTAGAGAACAGAACAATATCTCCGTAGATTTCAATAGAACGGTTGTCTATTTTAAACTAGAGGACAGAACAATATCTCTGTAGATTTCAACAGAACGGTTGTCAATTTTAAACTAGAGAACAGAACAATATCTCCGTAGATTTCAATAGAACGATTGTCTATTTTAAACTAGAGGCCAGAACAATATCTCCGTAGATTTCAACAGAATGGTTGTCTATTTGAAAGAGAACGGTTGTCTATTTGAAAGAGAAGGCTTGTCTATTTGAAAGAGAACGGTTGTCTATTTTAAACAGAACGGTTGTCTATTTGAAACAGAACGGTTGTCTATTTTAAACTAGAGAACAGAACAATATCTCCGTACATTTCAATAGAACGGTTGTCTATTTTAAACTAGAGGACAGAACAATATCTCGGTAGATTTCAACAGAACGGTTGTCTATTTTAAACAGAACGGTTGTCTATTTGAAACAGAACGGTTGTCTATTTTAAACTAGAGAACAGAACAATATCTTCGTTGATTTCAATATAACGGTTGTCTATTTTAAACTAGAGGACAGAACAATATCTCCGTAGATTTCAAAAGAACGGTTGTCTATTTGAAAGTGAACGGTTGTCTATTTTAAACAGAACGGTTGTCTATTTGAAACAGAACGGTTGTCTATTTTAAACAGAACGGTTGTCTATTTGAAACAGAACGGTTGTCTATTTTAAACTAGAGAACAGAACAATATCTCCGTAGATTTCAATAGAACAGTTGTCTATTTTCAACTCTATTTGAAACAGAACGGTTGTCTATTTTAAACAAGAGAACAGAACAATATCTCCGTAGATTTCAATATAACGGTTGTCTATTTTAAACAAGAGGACAGAACAATATCTCCGTAGATTTCAAAAGAACGGTTGTCTATTTGAAAGTGAACGGTTGTCTATTTTAAACAGAACGGTTGTCTATTTGAAACAGAACGGTTGTCTATTTTAAACAGAACGGTTGTCTATTTTAAACTAGAGAACAGAACAATATCTCCGTAGATTTCAATAGAACGGTTGTCTATTTTAAACTAGAGGACAGAACAATATCTCTGTAGATTTCAACAGAACGGTTGTCAATTTTAAACTAGAGAACAGAACAATATCTCCGTAGATTTCAATAGAACGATTGTCTATTTTAAACTAGAGGCCAGAACAATATCTCCGTAGATTTCAACAGAATGGTTGTCTATTTGAAAGAGAACGGTTGTCTATTTGAAAGAGAAGGCTTGTCTATTTGAAAGAGAACGGTTGTCTATTTTAAACAGAACGGTTGTCTATTTGAAACAGAACGGTTGTCTATTTTAAACTAGAGAACAGAACAATATCTCCGTACATTTCAATAGAACGGTTGTCTATTTTAAACTAGAGGACAGAACAATATCTCGGTAGATTTCAACAGAACGGTTGTCTATTTTAAACAGAACGGTTGTCTATTTGAAACAGAACGGTTGTCTATTTTAAACTAGAGAACAGAACAATATCTTCGTAGATTTCAATATAACGGTTGTCTATTTTAAACTAGAGGACAGAACAATATCTCCGTAGATTTCAAAAGAACGGTTGTCTATTTGAAAGTGAACGGTTGTCTATTTTAAACAGAACGGTTGTCTATTTGAAACAGAACGGTTGTCTATTTTAAACAGAACGGTTGTCTATTTGAAACAGAACGGTTGTCTATTTTAAACTAGAGAACAGAACAATATCTCCGTAGATTTCAATAGAACAGTTGTCTATTTTAAACTAGAGGACAGAACAATATCTCCGTAGATTTCAATAGAACGGTTGTCTATTTTAAACTAGAGGACAGAACAATATCTCTGTAGATTTCAACAGAACGGTTGTCTATTTTAAACTAGAGAACAGAACAATATCTCCGTAGATTTCAATAGAACGATTGTCTATTTTAAACTAGAGGCCAGAACAATATCTCTGTAGATTTCAACACAACGGTTGTCTATTTGAAAGAGAACGGTTGTCTATTTTAAACAGAATGGTTGTCTATTTTAAACTAGAGAACAGAACAATATCTCTGTAGATTTCAACAGAACGGTTGTGTATTTGAAACAGAACGGTTGTCTATTTTAAACAGAACGGTTGTCTATTTGAAACAGAACGGTTGTCTATTTTAAACTAGAGAACAGAACAATATCTCCGTAGATTTCAATATAACGGTTGTCTATTGTAAACTAGAGGACAGAACAATATCTCCGTAGATTTCAAAAGAACGGTTGTCTATTTGAAAGTGAACGGTTGTCTATTTTAAACAGAACGGTTGTCTATTTGAAACAGAACGGTTGTCTATTTTAAACAGAACGGTTGTCTATTTTAAACTAGAGAACAGAACAATATCTCTGTAGATTTCAACAGAACGGTTGTGTATTTGAAACAGAACGGTTGTCTATTTTAAACAGAACGGTTGTCTATTTGAAACAGAACGGTTGTCTATTTTAAACTAGAGAACAGAACAATATCTCTGTAGGTTTCAATAGAACAGTTGTCTATTTTAAACTAGAGGACAGAACAATATCTCCGTAGATTTCAAGAGAACGGTTGTCTATTTTAAACTAGAGGCCAGAACAATATCTCCGTAGATTTCAACAGAATGGTTGTCTATTTGAAAGAGAACGGTTGTCTATTTGAAAGAGAAGGCTTGTCTATTTGAAAGAGAACGGTTGTCTATTTTAAACAGAACGGTTGTCTATTTGAAACAGAACGGTTGTCTATTTTAAACAGAACGGTTGTCTATTTTAAACTAGAGAACAGAACAATATCTCCGTACATTTCAATAGAACGGTTGTCTATTTTAAACTAGAGGACAGAACAATATCTCGGTAGATTTCAACAGAACGGTTGTCTATTTTAAACAGAACGGTTGTCTATTTTAAGCAGAACGGTTGTCTATTTTAAACTAGAGAACAGAACAATATCTCTGTAGATTTCAATAGAACAGTTGTCTATTTTAAACTAGAGGACAGAACAATATCTCCGTAGATTTCAATAGAACGGTTGTCTATTTTAAACTAGAGAACAGAACAATATCTCCGTAGATTTCAATAGAACGGTTGTCTATTTTAAACTAGAGGACAGAACAATATCTCTGTAGATTTCAACAGAACGGTTGTCTATTTTAAACAGAACGGTTGTCTATTTTAAACTAGAGAACAGAACAATATCTCTGTAGGTTTCAATAGAACAGTTGTCTATTTTAAACTAGAGGACAGAACAATATCTCCGTAGATTTCAACAGAACGGTTGTCTATTTTAAACTAGAGGACAGAACAATATCTCTGTAGATTTCAACACAACGGTTGTCTATTTGAAAGAGAACGGTTGTCTATTTTAAACAGAATGGTTGTCTATTTTAAACTAGAGAACAGAACAATATCTCTGTAGATTTCAACAGAACGGTTGTGTATTTGAAACAGAACGGTTGTCTATTTTAAACAGAACGGTTGTCTATTTGAAAGAGAACGGTTGTCTATTTTAAACAGAACGGTTGTCTATTTGAAACAGAACGGTTGTCTATTTTAAACAGAACGGTTGTCTATTTTAAACTAGAGAACAGAACAATATCTCCGTACATTTCAATAGAACAGTTGTCTATTTTAAACTAGAGAACAGAACAATATCTCTGTAGGTTTCAATAGAACGGTTGTCTATTTTAAACAGAACGGTTGTCTATTTTAAACTAGAGAACAGAACAATATCTCCGTAGATTTCAATATAACGGTTGTCTATTTTAAACTAGAGGACAGAACAATATCTCCGTAGATTTCAAAAGAACGGTTGTCTATTTGAAAGTGAACGGTTGTCTATTTTAAACAGAACGGTTGTCTATTTGAAACAGAACGGTTGTCTATTTTAAACAGAACGGTTGTCTATTTTAAACTAGAGAACAGAACAATATCTCCGTAGATTTCAATAGAACGGTTGTCTATTTTAAACTAGAGGACAGAACAATATCTCGGTAGATTTCAACAGAACGGTTGTCTATTTTAAACAGAACGGTTGTCTATTTTAAACTAGAGAACAGAACAATATCTCTGTAGGTTTCAATAGAACAGTTGTCTATTTTAAACTAGAGGACAGAACAATATCTCCGTAGATTTCAATAGAACGGTTGTTTATTTTAAACTAGAGGACAGAACAATATCTCTGTAGATTTCAACAGAACGGTTGTCTATTTTAAACTAGAGAACAGAACAATATCTCTGTAGATTTCAATAGAACGATTGTCTATTTTAAACTAGAGGCCAGAACAATATCTCCGTAGATTTCAACAGAATGGTTGTCTATTTGAAAGAGAACGGTTGTCTATTTGAAAGAGAAGGCTTGTCTATTTGAAAGAGAACGGTTGTCTATTTTAAACAGAACGGTTGTCTATTTGAAACAGAACGGTTGTCTATTTTAAACAGAACGGTTGTCTATTTTAAACTAGAGAACAGAACAATATCTCCGTACATTTCAATAGAACGGTTGTCTATTTTAAACTAGAGGACAGAACAATATCTCGGTAGATTTCAACAGAACGGTTGTCTATTTTAAACAGAACGGTTGTCTATTTTAAGCAGAACGGTTGTCTATTTTAAACTAGAGAACAGAACAATATCTCGGTAGATTTCAATAGAACAGTTGTCTATTTTAAACTAGAGGAGAGAACAATATCTCTGTAGATTTCAATAGAACGGTTGTCTATTTTAAACTAGACGACAGAACAATATCTCTGTAGATTTCAACAGAACGGTTGTCTATTTTAAACTAGAGAACAGAACAATATCTCCGTAGATTTCAATAGAACGGTTGTCTATTTTAAACTAGAGGACACAACAATATCTCCGTAGATTTCAACAGAACGGTTGTCTATTTTAAACTAGAGAACAGAACAATATCTCCGTAGATTTCAATAGAACGGTTGTCTATTTTAAACTAGAGGACACAACAATATCTCCGTAGATTTCAACAGAACGGTTGTCTATTTTAAACTAGAGGACAGAACAATATCTCCATAGATTTCAACAGAACGGTTGTCTATTTTAAACTAGAGGACAGAACAATATCTCTGTAGATTTCAACAGAACGGTTGTCTATTTTAAACAGAACGGTTGTCTATTTTAAACTAGAGAACAGAACAATATCTCTGTAGGTTTCAATAGAACAGTTGTCTATTTTAAACTAGAGGACAGAACAATATCTCCGTAGATTTCAACAGAACGGTTGTCTATTTTAAACTAGAGGACAGAACAATATCTCTGTAGATTTCAACACAACGGTTGTCTATTTGAAAGAGAACGGTTGTCTATTTTAAACAGAATGGTTGTCTATTTTAAACTAGAGAACAGAACAATATCTCTGTAGATTTCAACAGAACGGTTGTGTATTTGAAACAGAACGGTTGTCTATTTTAAACAGAACGGTTGTCTATTTGAAACAGAACGGTTGTCTATTTTAAACTAGAGAACAGAACAATATCTCCGTAGATTTCAATATAACGGTTGTCTATTGTAAACTAGAGGACAGAACAATATCTCCGTAGATTTCAAAAGAACGGTTGTCTATTTGAAAGTGAACGGTTGTCTATTTTAAACAGAACGGTTGTCTATTTGAAACAGAACGGTTGTCTATTTTAAACAGAACGGTTGTCTATTTTAAACTAGAGAACAGAACAATATCTCTGTAGGTTTCAATAGAACAGTTGTCTATTTTAAACTAGAGGACAGAACAATATCTCCGTAGATTTCAAGAGAACGGTTGTCTATTTTAAACTAGAGGCCAGAACAATATCTCCGTAGATTTCAACAGAATGGTTGTCTATTTGAAAGAGAACGGTTGTCTATTTGAAAGAGAAGGCTTGTCTATTTGAAAGAGAACGGTTGTCTATTTTAAACAGAACGGTTGTCTATTTGAAACAGAACGGTTGTCTATTTTAAACAGAACGGTTGTCTATTTTAAACTAGAGAACAGAACAATATCTCCGTACATTTCAATAGAACGGTTGTCTATTTTAAACTAGAGGACAGAACAATATCTCGGTAGATTTCAACAGAACGGTTGTGTATTTGAAACAGAACGGTTGTCTATTTTAAGCAGAACGGTTGTCTATTTTAAACTAGAGAACAGAACAATATCTCGGTAGATTTCAATAGAACAGTTGTCTATTTTAAACTAGAGGAGAGAACAATATCTCTGTAGATTTCAATAGAACGGTTGTCTATTTTAAACTAGACGACAGAACAATATCTCTGTAGATTTCAACAGAACGGTTGTCTATTTTAAACTAGAGAACAGAACAATATCTCCGTAGATTTCAATAGAACGGTTGTCTATTTTAAACTAGAGGACACAACAATATCTCCGTAGATTTCAACAGAACGGTTGTCTATTTTAAACTAGAGAACAGAACAATATCTCCGTAGATTTCAATAGAACGGTTGTCTATTTTAAACTAGAGGACACAACAATATCTCCGTAGATTTCAACAGAACGGTTGTCTATTTTAAACTAGAGGACAGAACAATATCTCCATAGATTTCAACAGAACGGTTGTCTATTTTAAACTAGAGGACAGAACAATATCTCTGTAGATTTCAACAGAACGGTTGTCTATTTTAAACAGAACGGTTGTCTATTTTAAACTAGAGAACAGAACAATATCTCTGTAGGTTTCAATAGAACAGTTGTCTATTTTAAACTAGAGGACAGAACAATATCTCCGTAGATTTCAACAGAACGGTTGTCTATTTTAAACTAGAGGACAGAACAATATCTCTGTAGATTTCAACACAACGGTTGTCTATTTGAAAGAGAACGGTTGTCTATTTTAAACAGAATGGTTGTCTATTTTAAACTAGAGAACAGAACAATATCTCTGTAGATTTCAACAGAACGGTTGTGTATTTGAAACAGAACGGTTGTCTATTTTAAACAGAACGGTTGTCTATTTGAAACAGAACGGTTGTCTATTTTAAACTAGAGAACAGAACAATATCTCCGTAGATTTCAATATAACGGTTGTCTATTGTAAACTAGAGGACAGAACAATATCTCCGTAGATTTCAAAAGAACGGTTGTCTATTTGAAAGTGAACGGTTGTCTATTTTAAACAGAACGGTTGTCTATTTGAAACAGAACGGTTGTCTATTTTAAACAGAACGGTTGTCTATTTTAAACTAGAGAACAGAACAATATCTCTGTAGGTTTCAATAGAACAGTTGTCTATTTTAAACTAGAGGACAGAACAATATCTCCGTAGATTTCAAGAGAACGGTTGTCTATTTTAAACTAGAGGCCAGAACAATATCTCCGTAGATTTCAACAGAATGGTTGTCTATTTGAAAGAGAACGGTTGTCTATTTGAAAGAGAAGGCTTGTCTATTTGAAAGAGAACGGTTGTCTATTTTAAACAGAACGGTTGTCTATTTGAAACAGAACGGTTGTCTATTTTAAACAGAACGGTTGTCTATTTTAAACTAGAGAACAGAACAATATCTCCGTACATTTCAATAGAACGGTTGTCTATTTTAAACTAGAGGACAGAACAATATCTCGGTAGATTTCAACAGAACGGTTGTCTATTTTAAACAGAACGGTTGTCTATTTTAAACTAGAGAACAGAACAATATCTCTGTAGATTTCAATAGAACAGTTGTCTATTTTAAACTAGAGGACAGAACAATATCTCCGTAGATTTCAATAGAACGGTTGTCTATTTTAAACTAGAGAACAGAACAATATCTCCGTAGATTTCAATAGAACGGTTGTCTATTTTAAACTAGAGGACAGAACAATATCTCTGTAGATTTCAACAGAACGGTTGTCTATTTTAAACAGAACGGTTGTCTATTTTAAACTAGAGAACAGAACAATATCTCTGTAGGTTTCAATAGAACAGTTGTCTATTTTAAACTAGAGGACAGAACAATATCTCCGTAGATTTCAATAGAACGGTTGTCTATTTAAACTGGAGGACAGAACAATATCTCCGTAGATTTCAATAGAACGGTTGTCTATTTTAAACTAGAGGACAGAACAATATCTCTGTAGATTTCAACAGAACGGTTGTCTATTTTAAACTAGAGAACAGAACAATATCTCCGTAGATTTCAATAGAACGGTTGTCTATTTTAAACTAGAGGACAGAACAATATCTCGGTAGATTTCAACAGAACGGTTGTCTATTTTAAACAGAACGGTTGTCTATTTTAAACTAGAGAACAGAACAATATCTCTGTAGGTTTCAATAGAACAGTTGTCTATTTTAAACTAGAGAACAGAACAATATCTCTGTAGATTTCAACAGAACGGTTGTGTATTTGAAACAGAACGGTTGTCTATTTTAAACAGAACGGTTGTCTATTTTAAACAGAACGGTTGTCTATTTTAAACTAGAGAACAGAACAATATCTCCGTAGATTTCAATATAACGGTTGTCTATTTTAAACTAGAGGACAGAACAATATCTCCGTAGATTTCAAAAGAACGGTTGTCTATTTGAAAGTGAACGGTTGTCTATTTTAAACAGAACGGTTGTCTATTTGAAACAGAACGGTTGTCTATTTTAAACAGAACGGTTGTCTATTTTAAACTAGAGAACAGAACAATATCTCTGTAGGTTTCAATAGAACAGTTGTCTATTTTAAACTAGAGGACAGAACAATATCTCCGTAGATTTCAATAGAACGGTTGTCTATTTTAAACTAGAGGACAGAACAATATCTCTGTAGATTTCAACAGAACGGTTGTCTATTTTAAACTAGAGAACAGAACAATATCTCTGTAGATTTCAATAGAACGATTGTCTATTTTAAACTAGAGGCCAGAACAATATCTCCGTAGATTTCAACAGAATGGTTGTCTATTTGAAAGAGAACGGTTGTCTATTTGAAAGAGAAGGCTTGTCTATTTGAAAGAGAACGGTTGTCTATTTTAAACAGAACGGTTGTCTATTTGAAACAGAACGGTTGTCTATTTTAAACAGAACGGTTGTCTATTTTAAACTAGAGAACAGAACAATATCTCCGTACATTTCAATAGAACGGTTGTCTATTTTAAACTAGAGGACAGAACAATATCTCGGTAGATTTCAACAGAACGGTTGTCTATTTTAAACAGAACGGTTGTCTATTTTAAGCAGAACGGTTGTCTATTTTAAACTAGAGAACAGAACAATATCTCGGTAGATTTCAATAGAACAGTTGTCTATTTTAAACTAGAGGAGAGAACAATATCTCTGTAGATTTCAATAGAACGGTTGTCTATTTTAAACTAGACGACAGAACAATATCTCTGTAGATTTCAACAGAACGGTTGTCTATTTTAAACTAGAGAACAGAACAATATCTCCGTAGATTTCAATAGAACGGTTGTCTATTTTAAACTAGAGGACACAACAATATCTCCGTAGATTTCAACAGAACGGTTGTCTATTTTAAACTAGAGAACAGAACAATATCTCCGTAGATTTCAATAGAACGGTTGTCTATTTTAAACTAGAGGACACAACAATATCTCCGTAGATTTCAACAGAACGGTTGTCTATTTTAAACTAGAGGACAGAACAATATCTCCATAGATTTCAACAGAACGGTTGTCTATTTTAAACTAGAGGACAGAACAATATCTCTGTAGATTTCAACAGAACGGTTGTCTATTTTAAACAGAACGGTTGTCTATTTTAAACTAGAGAACAGAACAATATCTCTGTAGGTTTCAATAGAACAGTTGTCTATTTTAAACTAGAGGACAGAACAATATCTCCGTAGATTTCAACAGAACGGTTGTCTATTTTAAACTAGAGGACAGAACAATATCTCTGTAGATTTCAACACAACGGTTGTCTATTTGAAAGAGAACGGTTGTCTATTTTAAACAGAATGGTTGTCTATTTTAAACTAGAGAACAGAACAATATCTCTGTAGATTTCAACAGAACGGTTGTGTATTTGAAACAGAACGGTTGTCTATTTTAAACAGAACGGTTGTCTATTTGAAACAGAACGGTTGTCTATTTTAAACTAGAGAACAGAACAATATCTCCGTAGATTTCAATATAACGGTTGTCTATTGTAAACTAGAGGACAGAACAATATCTCCGTAGATTTCAAAAGAACGGTTGTCTATTTGAAAGTGAACGGTTGTCTATTTTAAACAGAACGGTTGTCTATTTGAAACAGAACGGTTGTCTATTTTAAACAGAACGGTTGTCTATTTTAAACTAGAGAACAGAACAATATCTCTGTAGGTTTCAATAGAACAGTTGTCTATTTTAAACTAGAGGACAGAACAATATCTCCGTAGATTTCAAGAGAACGGTTGTCTATTTTAAACTAGAGGCCAGAACAATATCTCCGTAGATTTCAACAGAATGGTTGTCTATTTGAAAGAGAACTGTTGTCTATTTGAAAGAGAAGGCTTGTCTATTTGAAAGAGAACGGTTGTCTATTTTAAACAGAACGGTTGTCTATTTGAAACAGAACGGTTGTCTATTTTAAACAGAACGGTTGTCTATTTTAAACTAGAGAACAGAACAATATCTCCGTACATTTCAATAGAACGGTTGTCTATTTTAAACTAGAGGACAGAACAATATCTCGGTAGATTTCAACAGAACGGTTGTCTATTTTAAACAGAACGGTTGTCTATTTTAAACAGAACGGTTGTCTATTTTAAACTAGAGAACAGAACAATATCTCTGTAGATTTCAATAGAACAGTTGTCTATTTTAAACTAGAGGACAGAACAATATCTCCGTAGATTTCAATAGAACGGTTGTCTATTTTAAACTAGAGAACAGAACAATATCTCCGTAGATTTCAATAGAACGGTTGTCTATTTTAAACTAGAGGACAGAACAATATCTCTGTAGATTTCAACAGAACGGTTGTCTATTTTAAACAGAACGGTTGTCTATTTTAAACTAGAGAACAGAACAATATCTCTGTAGGTTTCAATAGAATAGTTGTCTATTTTAAACTAGAGGACAGAACAATATCTCCGTAGATTTCAATAGAACGGTTGTCTATTTAAACTGGAGGACAGAACAATATCTCCGTAGATTTCAATAGAACGGTTGTCTATTTTAAACTAGAGGACAGAACAATATCTCTGTAGATTTCAACAGAACGGTTGTCTATTTTAAACTAGAGAACAGAACAATATCTCCGTAGATTTCAATAGAACGGTTGTCTATTTTAAACTAGAGGACAGAACAATATCTCGGTAGATTTCAACAGAACGGTTGTCTATTTTAAACAGAACGGTTGTCTATTTTAAGCTAGAGAACAGAACAATATCTCTGTAGGTTTCAATAGAACAGTTGTCTATTTTAAACTAGAGAACAGAACAATATCTCTGTAGATTTCAACAGAACGGTTGTGTATTTGAAACAGAACGGTTGTCTATTTTAAACAGAACGGTTGTCTATTTTAAACAGAACGGTTGTCTATTTTAAACTAGAGAACAGAACAATATCTCCGTAGATTTCAATATAACGGTTGTCTATTTTAAACTAGAGGACAGAACAATATCTCCGTAGATTTCAAAAGAACGGTTGTCTATTTGAAAGTGAACGGTTGTCTATTTTAAACAGAACGGTTGTCTATTTGAAACAGAACGGTTGTCTATTTTAAACAGAACGGTTGTCTATTTTAAACTAGAGAACAGAAAAATATCTCCGTAGATTTCAATAGAACGGTTGTCTATTTTAAACTAGAGGACAGAACAATATCTCGGTAGATTTCAACAGAACGGTTGTCTATTTTAAACAGAACGGTTGTCTATTTTAAACTAGAGAACAGAACAATATCTCTGTAGGTTTCAATAGAACAGTTGTCTATTTTAAACTAGAGGACAGAACAATATCTCCGTAGATTTCAATAGAACGGTTGTCTATTTTAAACTAGAGGACAGAACAATATCTCTGTAGATTTCAACAGAACGGTTGTCTATTTTAAACTAGAGAACAGAACAATATCTCTGTAGATTTCAATAGAACGATTGTCTATTTTAAACTAGAGGCCAGAACAATATCTCCGTAGATTTCAACAGAATGGTTGTCTATTTGAAAGAGAACGGTTGTCTATTTGAAAGAGAAGGCTTGTCTATTTGAAAGAGAACGGTTGTCTATTTTAAACAGAACGGTTGTCTATTTGAAACAGAACGGTTGTCTATTTTAAACAGAACGGTTGTCTATTTTAAACTAGAGAATAGAACAATATCTCCGTACATTTCAATAGAACGGTTGTCTATTTTAAACTAGAGGACAGAACAATATCTCGGTAGATTTCAACAGAACGGTTGTCTATTTTAAACAGAACGGTTGTCTATTTTAAGCAGAACGGTTGTCTATTTTAAACTAGAGAACAGAACAATATCTCGGTAGATTTCAATAGAACAGTTGTCTATTTTAAACTAGAGGAGAGAACAATATCTCTGTAGATTTCAATAGAACGGTTGTCTATTTTAAACTAGACGACAGAACAATATCTCTGTAGATTTCAACAGAACGGTTGTCTATTTTAAACTAGAGAACAGAACAATATCTCCGTAGATTTCAATAGAACGGTTGTCTATTTTAAACTAGAGGACACAACAATATCTCCGTAGATTTCAACAGAACGGTTGTCTATTTTAAACTAGAGAACAGAACAATATCTCCGTAGATTTCAATAGAACGGTTGTCTATTTTAAACTAGAGGACACAACAATATCTCCGTAGATTTCAACAGAACGGTTGTCTATTTTAAACTAGAGGACAGAACAATATCTCCATAGATTTCAACAGAACGGTTGTCTATTTTAAACTAGAGGACAGAACAATATCTCTGTAGATTTCAACAGAACGGTTGTCTATTTGAAAGAGAACGGTTGTCTATTTTAAACAGAATGGTTGTCTATTTTAAACTAGAGAACAGAACAATATCTCTGTAGATTTCAACAGAACGGTTGTGTATTTGAAACAGAACGGTTGTCTATTTTAAACAGAACGGTTGTCTATTTGAAACAGAACGGTTGTCTATTTTAAACTAGAGGACAGAACAATATCTCCGTAGATTTCAATAGAACGGTTGTCTATTTTAAACTAGAGGACACAACAATATCTCCGTAGATTTCAAAAGAACGGTTGTCTATTTGAAAGAGAACGGTTGTCTATTTTAAACAGAATGGTTGTCTATTTTAAACAGAATGGTTGTCTATTTGAAACAGAACGGTTGTCTATTTTAAACAGAACGGTTGTCTATTTTAAACTAGAGAACAGAACAATATCTCCGTAGATTTCAATAGAACGGTTGTCTATTTTAAACTAGAGGACAGAACAATATCTCGGTAGATTTCAACAGAACGGTTGTCTATTTTAAACAGAACGGTTGTCTATTTTAAACAGAACGGTTGTCTATTTTAAACTAGAGAACAGAACAATATCTCCGTAGATTTCAACAGAACGGTTGTCTATTTTAAACTAGAGGACAGAACAATATCTCTGTAGATTTCAACAGAACGTTTGTCTATTTGAAAGAGAACGGTTGTCTATTTTAAACAGAATGGTTGTCTATTTTAAACTAGAGAACAGAACAATATCTCTGTAGATTTCAACAGAACGGTTGTGTATTTGAAACAGAACGGTTGTCTATTTTAAACAGAACGGTTGTCTATTTGAAACAGAACGGTTGTCTATTTTAAACTAGAGGACAGAACAATATCTCCGTAGATTTCAACAGAATGGTTGTCTATTTTAAACTAGAGGACAGAACAATATCTCTGTAGTTTTCAACAGAACGGTTGTCTATTTTAAACTAGAGGACAGAACAATATCTCTGTAGTTTTCAACAGAACGGTTGTCTATTTTAAACTAGAGGACAGAACAATATCTCTGTAGTTTTCAACAGAACGGTTGTCTATTTTAAACAGAACGGTTGTTTATTTTAAACTAGAGGACAGAACAATATCTCTGTAGATTTCAATAGAACAGTTGTCTATTTTAAACTAGAGAACAGAACAATATCTCTGTAGATTTCAACAGAACGGTTGTGTATTTGAAACAGAACGGTTGTCTATTTTAAACAGAACGGTTGTCTATTTGAAACAGAACGGTTGTCTATTTTAAACTAGAGAACAGAACAATATCTCCGTAGATTTCAATATAACGGTTGTCTATTTTAAACTAGAGGACAGAACAATATCTCCGTAGATTTCAAAAGAACGGTTGTCTATTTGAAAGTGAACGGTTGTCTATTTTAAACAGAACGGTTGTCTATTTTAAACAGAACGGTTGTCTATTTGAAACAGAACGGTTGTCTATTTTAAACAGAACGGTTGTCTATTTTAAACTAGAGAACAGAACAATATCTCCGTAGATTTCAATAGAACGGTTGTCTATTTTAAACTAGAGGACAGAACAATATCTCGGTAGATTTCAACAGAACGGTTGTCTATTTTAAACTAGAGAACAGAACAATATCTCTGTAGGTTTCAATAGAACAGTTGTCTATTTTAAACTAGAGAACAGAACAATATCTCTGTAGGTTTCAATAGAACAGTTGTCTATTTTAAACTAGAGGACAGAACAATATCTCCGTAGATTTCAACAGAACGGTTGTCTATTTTAAACTAGAGAACAGAACAATATCTCCGTTGATTTCAATAGAACGATTGTCTATTTTAAACTAGAGGCCAGAACAATATCTCCGTAGATTTCAACAGAATGGTTGTCTATTTGAAAGAGAACGGTTGTCTATTTGAAAGAGAAGGCTTGTCTATTTGAAAGAGGACGGTTGTCTATTTTAAACAGAACGGTTGTCTATTTGAAACAGAACGGTTGTCTATTTTAAACAGAACGGTTGTCTATTTTAAACTAGAGAACAGAACAATATCTCCGTACATTTCAATAGAACGGTTGTCTATTTTAAACTAGAGGACAGAACATTATCTCGGTAGATTTCAACATAACGGTTGTCTATTTTAAACAGAACGGTTGTCTATTTTAAACAGAACGGTTGTCTATTTTAAACTAGAGAACAGAACAATATCTCTGTAGATTTCAACAGAACGGTTGTCTATTTTAAACTAGAGGACACAACAATATCTCTGTAGTTTTCAACAGAACGGTTGTCTATTTTAAACTAGAGGACAGAACAATATCTCTGTAGTTTTCAACAGAACGGTTGTCTATTTTAAACTAGAGGACAGAACAATATCTCCGTAGATTTCAATAGAACGGTTGTCTATTTTAAACTAGAGGACAGAACAATATCTCTGTAGATTTCAACAGAACGGTTGTTTATTTTAAACTAGAGGACAGAACAATATCTCTGTAGATTTCAACAGAACGGTTGTCTATTTTAAACAGAACGGTTATCTATTTTAAATTAGAGGACAGAACAATATCTCCATAGATCTCAATAGAACGGTTGTCTATTTTAAACAGAATGGTTGTCTATTTTAAACTAGAGGACAGAACAATATCTCCGTAGATTTCAACAGAATGGTTGTCTATTTTAAACTAGAGGACAGAACAATATCTCTGTAGATTTCAACAGAACGGTTGTCAATTTTAAACAGAACGGTTGTTTATTTTAAACTAGAGGACAGAACAATATCTCTGTAGTTTTCAACAGAATGGTTGTCTATTTTAAACAGAACGGTTGTTTATTTTAAACTAGAGGACAGAACAATATCTCCGTAGATTTCAACAGAATGGTTGTCTATTTTAAACTAGAGGACAGAACAATATCTCTGTAGATTTCAACAGAACGGTTGTCAATTTTAAACAGAACGGTTGTTTATTTTAAACTAGAGGACAGAACAATATCTCTGTAGATTTCAACAGAACGGTTGTCTATTTTAAACAGAACGGTTGTCTATTTTAAACTAGAGGACAGAACAATATCTCCATAGATCTCAATAGAACGGTTGTCTATTTTAAACAGAACGGTTGTCTATTTTAAACTAGAGGACAGAACAATATCTCCGTAGATTTCAACAGAACGTTTGTCTATTTTAAACAGAACGGTTGTCTATTTTAAACTAGAGGACAGAACAATATCTCCGTAGATTTCAATAGAACGGTTGTCTATTTTAAACTAGAGGACAGAACAATATCTCTGTAGATTTCAACAGAACGGTTGTCTATTTTAAACTAGAGGACAGAACAATATCTCCGTAGATTTCAACAGAACGGTTGTCTATTTGAAAGAGAACGGTTGTCTATTTTAAACAGAATGGTTGTCTATTTGAAACAGAACGGTTGTCTATTTTAAACTAGAGAACAGAACAATATCTCCTTGGATTTCAATAGAACGGTTGTCTATTTTAAACTAGAGGACAGAACAATATCTCCGTAGATTTCAACAGAACGGTTGTCTATTTGAAACTAGAGTACAGAACAATATCTCCATAGCACTGAGAGACTAACAGACAGAGACACAGATGCACGTTGAGCAGTTGGGTTGGTGAGGGTTGTATGAGGACTTCATGGACAGTTATCACACAGTCAATACTGAGTGGTACTTGTCTACATAATTACATAGTCCATGTAATGTAACAAGGATTTGTGGCTGCCGGTAACTCTTCAGGTCATGTTGATTTTGTGTTGTTGTTTCAAAGGACCGTCCAATGTACACACAGTAAATGTTAACAATGACTATAATAACCAATCCCAACTTTAAATAGACGGTTCAGTATGTAAACATCTGACAGGCAAAGTTGAGGAGACGACGTGGTTAAAAAGATTACGAGTTACTGATCTAATATGCATTTAATACTCCTTATAAATGTAATATATTTGTTATTTTATAAATGTACATCTTATTTTGTTTTTATTTAACATTTATGAACATTTACAAAATAAGATTTACATTTATGTGAATGTTATTTTTTTATCAGAATGGTGAGATGAGCCGAGAATGAAAAGTACATCAAACACACCGACAAAAGGAGAACAACAATGGGTTAGGGTTAGAATGGGTTAGAATGGGTTAGGGTTAGAATGGGTTAGGGTTAGAATGGGTTAGTGTTAGAATGGGTTAGGGTTAGAATGGGTTAGAGTTAGAATGGTTTAGAATGGGTTAGGGTTAAAATGGTTTAGAATGGGTTAGGGTTAGAATGGGTTAGAGTTAGAATGGTTTAGAATGGGTTAGGGTTAGGATGGGTTAGAATGGGTTAGGGTTAGAATGGGTTAGAATGGGTTAGGGTTAGAATGGGTTAGGGTTAGAATGGGTTAGTGTTAGAATGGGTTAGGGTTAGAATGGGTTAGAGTTAGAATGGTTTAGAATGGGTTAGGGTTAAAATGGTTTAGAATGGGTTAGGGTTAGAATGGGTTAGAGTTAGAATGGTTTAGAATGGGTTAGGGTTAGGATGGGTTAGAATGGGTTAGGGTTAGAATGGGTTAGTGTTAGAATGGGTTAGGGTTAGAATGGGTTAGAGTTAGAATGGTTTAGAATGGGTTAGGGTTAAAATGGTTTAGAATGGGTTAGGGTTAGAATGGGCTAGGGTTATAATGGGTTAGGGTTAGAATGGGTTAGGGTTAGAATGGGTTAGAATGGGTTAGGGTTAGAATGGGTTAGGGTTAGGATGGTTTAGGGTTAGATTTGGTTAGGGTTAGAATGGGTTAGAATGAGTTAGGGTTAGAATGGGTTACGGTTAGAATGGGTTACGGTTTGAATGGGTTAGGGTTAAAATGGGTTCAAATGGGTTAGAATGGGTTAGAATGGGTTAGGGTTAAAATGGGTTAGAATGGGTTAAGGTTAGAATGGGTTAGGTTTAGAATGGGTTAAGGTTAGAATGGGTTAGGGTTAGAATGGGTTAAGGTTAGAATGGGTTAGGGTTAAAATGGTTTAGGGTTAGAATGGGTTAGGGTTAGAATGTGTTAGAATGAATTAGGGTTAGGACGGGTTAGGGTTAGACTGGGTTGGAATGGGTTAGGGTTAGAATGGGTTAGGGTTAAAATGGGTTAGGGTTAGAATGGGTTAGAATGGGTTAGGGTTAGAATGGGTTAGGGTTAGGATGGGTTAGGGTAAGAATGGGTTAGGTTTAGAATGGGTTAGAATGAGTTAGGGTTAGAAATGTTTAGTGTTAGAATGGGTTACGGTTAGAATGGGTTACGGTTTGAATGGGTTAGTGTTAAAATGGGTTAGAATTGGTTAGAATGGGTTAGGGTTCAAATGGGTTTGAATGGGTTAGGGTTAGAATGGGTTAGGGTTAGAATGGGTTAGGGTTAGAATGGGTTAGAATGGGTTAGAATGGGTTAGGGTTAGAATGGGTTAGGGTTAGAATGGGTTAGGGTTAGGGTTAGAATGGGTTAGGGATAGAATGGGTTAGTGTTAGGGTTAGAATGGGTTAGGGTTAGAATGGGTTAGGGATAGAATGGGTTAGGGTTAGAACGGGTTAGGGTTAGAATGGGTTATGGTTAGAATGGGTTAGGGTTAGAATGGGTTAGAATGGGTTAGGGTTAGAATGGGTAAGGGTTAGAATGGGTTAGTGTTAGAATGGGTTAGGGTTAGAATGGGTTAGAGTTAGAATGGTTTAGAATGGGTTAGGGTTAAAATGGTTTAGAATGGGTTAGGGTTAGAATGGGCTAGGGTTATAATGGGTTAGGGTTAGAATGGGTTAGGGTTAGAATGGGATAGGGTTAGAATGGGTTAGAATGGGTTAGGGTTAGAATGGGTTAGGGTTAGGATGGTTTAGGGTTAGATTTGGTTAGGGTTAGAATGGGTTAGAATGAGTTAGGGTTAGAAATGTTTAGTGTTAGAATGGGTTACGGTTAGAATGGGTTACGGTTTGAATGGGTTAGGGTTCAAATGGGTTCAAATGGGTTAGAATGGGTTAGAATGGGTTAGAATGGGTTAGGGTTAAAATGGGTTAGAATGGGTTAAGGTTAGAATGGGTTAGGGTTAGAATGGGTTAAGGTTAGAATGGGTTAGGGTTAAAATGGTTTAGGGTTAGAATGGGTTAGGGTTAGAATGTGTTAGAATGAGTTAGGGTTAGGACGGGTTAGGGTTAGACTGGGTTGGAATGGGTTAAGGTTAGAATGGGTTAGGGTTAAAATGGGTTAGGGTTAGAATGGGTTAGGGTTAGAATGGGTTAGGGTTAGAATTGGTTAGGGTTAGGATGGGTTAGGGTAAGAATGGTTTAGGGTTAGAATGGGTTAGAATGAGTTAGGGTTAGAAATGTTTAGTGTTAGAATGGGTTAAGGTTAGAAAGGGTTAGGGTTAAAATGGGTTAGAATGGGTTAGGGTTAGAATGGGTTAGGGTTAAAATGGGTTAGAATGGGTTAAGGTTAGAATGGGTTAGGGTTAGAATGGGTTAAGGTTAGAATGGGTTAGGGTTAGAATGGGTTAAGGTTAGAATGGGTTAAGGTTAGAATGGGTTAGGGTTAGAATGGGTTAGTGTTAGAATGGGTTAGGGTTAAAATGGTTTAGGGTTAGAATGAGTTAGGGTTAGAATGGGTTAGAATGAGTTAGGGTTAGGATGGGTTAGGGTTAGAATGGGTTAGAATGGGTTATTGTTAGAATGGGTTAGGGTTAAAATGGGTTAGAATGGGTTAGGGTTAGAATGGGTTAGGGTTAGAATGGGTTAAGGTTAGAATGGGTTAAGTTTAGAATGGGTTAGGGTTAGAATGGGTTAGTGTTAGAATGGGTTAGGGTTAAAATGGTTTAGGGTTAGAATGAGTTAGGGTTAGAATGGGTTAGAATGAGTTAGGGTTAGGATGGGTTAGGGTTAGAATGGGTTAGAATGGGTTATTGTTAGAATGGGTTAGGGTTAGAATGGGTTAGAATGAGTTAGGGTTAGAATGGGTTAGGGTTAGAATGGGTTAGAATGAGTTAGGGTTAGAATGGGTTAGGGTTAGAATTGGTTAGTGTTAGAATGGGTTAGGGATATAATGGGTTTGGGTTAGAATGGTTTAGTGTTAGAAGGGGTTAGAATGGGTCAGGGTTAGAATGGGTTAGGGTTAAAATGATTTAGGGTTGGAAAGGGTTAGGATGGGTTAGGGTTGGAATGGGTTAGAATGGATTAGGGTTGGAATGGGTTAGAATGGGTTAGGGTTAGAATGGGTTAGGGATAGAATGGGTTAGTGTTAGAATGGGTTAGGGTTAGAATGGGTTAGAATGGGTTAGGGTTAGAATGGGTTAGGGTTAAAATGATTTAGGGTTAGAATGGGTTAGGGTTAGAATGGGTTAAGGTTAGAATGGGTCAGGGTTAGAATGGGTTAAGGTTAGAATGGGTTAAGGTTAGAATGGGTTAGGGATAGAATGGGTTAGGGTTAGAACGGGTTAGGGTTAGAATGGGTTATGGTTAGAATGGGTTAGGGTTAGAATGGGTTAGAATGGGTTAGGGTTAGAATGGGTAAGGGTTAGAATGGGTTAGTGTTAGAATGGGTTAGGGTTAGAATGGGTTAGAGTTAGAATGGTTTAGAATGGGTTAGGGTTAAAATGGTTTAGAATGGGTTAGGGTTAGAATGGGCTAGGGTTAGAATGGGTTAGGGTTAGAATGGGTTAGGGTTAGAATGGGATAGGGTTAGAATGGGTTAGAATGGGTTAGGGTTAGAATGAGTTAGGGTTAGAATGGGTTAGAATGAGTTAGGGTTAGGATGGGTTAGGGTTAGAATGGGTTAGAATGGGTTATTGTTAGAATGGGTTAGGGTTAGAATGGGTTAGAATGAGTTAGGGTTAGAATGGGTTAGGGTTAGAATGGGTTAGAATGAGTTAGGGTTAGAATGGGTTAGGGTTAGAATTGGTTAGTGTTAGAATGGGTTAGGGATATAATGGGTTTGGGTTAGAATGGTTTAGTGTTAGAAGGGGTTAGAATGGGTCAGGGTTAGAATGGGTTAGGGTTAAAATGATTTAGGGTTGGAAAGGGTTAGGATGGGTTAGGGTTGGAATGGGTTAGAATGGATTAGGGTTGGAATGGGTTAGAATGGGTTAGGGTTAGAATGGGTTAGGGATAGAATGGGTTAGAATGGGTTAGGGTTAGAATGGGTTAGGGTTAGGATGGTTTAGGGTTAGATTTGGTTAGGGTTAGAATGGGTTAGAATGAGTTAGGGTTAGAAATGTTTAGTGTTAGAATGGGTTACGGTTAGAATGGGTTACGGTTTGAATGGGTTAGGGTTCAAATGGGTTCAAATGGGTTAGAATGGGTTAGAATGGGTTAGAATGGGTTAGGGTTAAAATGGGTTAGAATGGGTTAAGGTTAGAATGGGTTAGGGTTAGAATGGGTTAAGGTTAGAATGGGTTAGGGTTAAAATGGTTTAGGGTTAGAATGGGTTAGGGTTAGAATGTGTTAGAATGAGTTAGGGTTAGGACGGGTTAGGGTTAGACTGGGTTGGAATGGGTTAAGGTTAGAATGGGTTAGGGTTAAAATGGGTTAGGGTTAGAATGGGTTAGGGTTAGAATGGGTTAGGGTTAGAATTGGTTAGGGTTAGGATGGGTTAGGGTAAGAATGGTTTAGGGTTAGAATGGGTTAGAATGAGTTAGGGTTAGAAATGTTTAGTGTTAGAATGGGTTAAGGTTAGAAAGGGTTAGGGTTAAAATGGGTTAGAATGGGTTAGGGTTAGAATGGGTTAGGGTTAAAATGGGTTAGAATGGGTTAAGGTTAGAATGGGTTAGGGTTAGAATGGGTTAAGGTTAGAATGGGTTAGGGTTAGAATGGGTTAAGGTTAGAATGGGTTAAGGTTAGAATGGGTTAGGGTTAGAATGGGTTAGTGTTAGAATGGGTTAGGGTTAAAATGGTTTAGGGTTAGAATGAGTTAGGGTTAGAATGGGTTAGAATGAGTTAGGGTTAGGATGGGTTAGGGTTAGAATGGGTTAGAATGGGTTATTGTTAGAATGGGTTAGGGTTAAAATGGGTTAGAATGGGTTAGGGTTAGAATGGGTTAGGGTTAGAATGGGTTAAGGTTAGAATGGGTTAAGTTTAGAATGGGTTAGGGTTAGAATGGGTTAGTGTTAGAATGGGTTAGGGTTAAAATGGTTTAGGGTTAGAATGAGTTAGGGTTAGAATGGGTTAGAATGAGTTAGGGTTAGGATGGGTTAGGGTTAGAATGGGTTAGAATGGGTTATTGTTAGAATGGGTTAGGGTTAGAATGGGTTAGAATGAGTTAGGGTTAGAATGGGTTAGGGTTAGAATGGGTTAGAATGAGTTAGGGTTAGAATGGGTTAGGGTTAGAATTGGTTAGTGTTAGAATGGGTTAGGGATATAATGGGTTTGGGTTAGAATGGTTTAGTGTTAGAAGGGGTTAGAATGGGTCAGGGTTAGAATGGGTTAGGGTTAAAATGATTTAGGGTTGGAAAGGGTTAGGATGGGTTAGGGTTGGAATGGGTTAGAATGGATTAGGGTTGGAATGGGTTAGAATGGGTTAGGGTTAGAATGGGTTAGGGATAGAATGGGTTAGTGTTAGAATGGGTTAGGGTTAGAATGGGTTAGAATGGGTTAGGGTTAGAATGGGTTAGGGTTAAAATGATTTAGGGTTAGAATGGGTTAGGGTTAGAATGGGTTAAGGTTAGAATGGGTCAGGGTTAGAATGGGTTAAGGTTAGAATGGGTTAAGGTTAGAATGGGTTAGGGATAGAATGGGTTAGGGTTAGAACGGGTTAGGGTTAGAATGGGTTATGGTTAGAATGGGTTAGGGTTAGAATGGGTTAGAATGGGTTAGGGTTAGAATGGGTAAGGGTTAGAATGGGTTAGTGTTAGAATGGGTTAGGGTTAGAATGGGTTAGAGTTAGAATGGTTTAGAATGGGTTAGGGTTAAAATGGTTTAGAATGGGTTAGGGTTAGAATGGGCTAGGGTTATAATGGGTTAGGGTTAGAATGGGTTAGGGTTAGAATGGGATAGGGTTAGAATGGGTTAGAATGGGTTAGGGTTAGAATGAGTTAGGGTTAGAATGGGTTAGAATGAGTTAGGGTTAGGATGGGTTAGGGTTAGAATGGGTTAGAATGGGTTATTGTTAGAATGGGTTAGGGTTAGAATGGGTTAGAATGAGTTAGGGTTAGAATGGGTTAGGGTTAGAATGGGTTAGAATGAGTTAGGGTTAGAATGGGTTAGGGTTAGAATTGGTTAGTGTTAGAATGGGTTAGGGATATAATGGGTTTGGGTTAGAATGGTTTAGTGTTAGAAGGGGTTAGAATGGGTCAGGGTTAGAATGGGTTAGGGTTAAAATGATTTAGGGTTGGAAAGGGTTAGGATGGGTTAGGGTTGGAATGGGTTAGAATGGATTAGGGTTGGAATGGGTTAGAATGGGTTAGGGTTAGAATGGGTTAGGGATAGAATGGGTTAGTGTTAGAATGGGTTAGGGTTAGAATGGGTTAGAATGGGTTAGGGTTAGAATGGGTTAGGGTTAAAATGATTTAGGGTTAGAATGGGTTAGGGTTAGAATGGGTTAAGGTTAGAATGGGTCAGGGTTAGAATGGGTTAAGGTTAGAATGGGTTAAGGTTAGAATGGGTTAGGGTTAGAATGGGTTAGGGTTAAAATGGTTTAGTGTTAGAATGGGTTAGGGTTAGAATGGGTTAGAATGAGTTAGGGTTAGAATGGGTTAGGGATAGAATGGGTTAGTTTTAGAATGGGTTAGGGTTAGAATGGGTTAGAATGGGTTAGGGTTAGAATGGTTTAGAATGGGTTAGGGTTAGAATGGGTTAGGGTTAGAATGGGTTAGGGTTAAAATAATTTAGCGTTGGAAAGGGTTAGGGTTAGAATTGGTTAGAATGGGTTAGGGTTAGAATGGGTTAGGGTTAAAATGGGTTAGATTGGGTTAGTGTTAGAATGGGTTAAGGTTAGAATGGGTTAGGGATAGAATGGTTTAGTGTTAGAATGGGTTAGGGTTAGAATGGGTTAGGGATAGAATGGTTTAGTGTTAGAATGGGTTAGGGTTAGAATGGGTTAGTGTTAGAATGGGTTAGAATGAGTTAGGGTTAGAAATGTTTAGTGTTAGAATGGGTTAGGGTTAGAATGGGTTAAGGTTAGAATGGGTTAGGGTTCAAATGGGTTAGAATGGGTTAGGATTAGAATGGGTTAGGGTTAAAATGGGTTAGAATGGGTTAGGGTTAGAATGGGTTAGGGATAGAATGGGTTAAGGTTAGAATAGGTTAGGGTTAAAATGGGTTAAGGTTAGAATGGGTCAGGGTTTAAAATGGGTTAGAATGGGTTAGGGTTAAAATGGGTTAGAATGGGTTAATGTTAGAATGGGTTAGGGTTAGAATGGTTTAGTGTTAGAATGGGTTAGAATGGGTTAGGGTTAGAATGGGTTAGGGTTCAAATGATTTAGGGTTGGAAAGGGTTAGGGTTAGAATTGTTTAGAATGGGTTAGGGTTAGGGTTAGAATGGGTTAAGTTTAGAATGGGTTAGTGTTAGAATGGGTTAGGGTTAGAATGGGTTAGGGTTAGAATTTGTTAGTGTTAGAATGGGTTATGGTTAGGGATAGAATGGGTTAGGGTTAGAATGGGTTAGGGTTAGAATGGATTAGGGTTCGAATTGGTTAGGGTTCGAATTGGTTAGGGTTAGAATTTGTTAGTGTTAGAATGGGTTATGGTTAGGGATATAATGGGTTTGGGTTAGGATGGGTTAGAATGGGTTAGAATGAGTTAGAATGGATTAGGATGGGTTACAATAGGTTGGTGTTAGAATGGGTTAGGGTTAGAATGGGTTAGGGTTAGGATGGGTTAGAATGGGTTAGGGTTAGGGTGGGTTAGGGATAGAATGGGTTAGGATGGGTTAGGGTTAGAATGGGTTAGGGATGGAATGGGTTAGAATGGGTTAGGATGGGTTAGAATGGGTTAGAATGGGTTTGTGTTAGAATGGGATAGGGTTAGAATGGGATAGGGTTAGGGTGGGATAGGATAGGGTTAGAATGGGTTAGGGTTAGGATGGGATAGGATGGGTTAGGGTTAGAATGGGTTAGGATGGGTTAGAATATGTTAAAATGGGTGAGAATGGGTTAGGATGGGTTAGAATGGGTTAGGGTTAGACTGGTTTAGGATGGGTTAGAATGGGTTAGAATTAGTTAGAATGGGTTAGGATGGGTTACAATGGGTTCGTGTTAGAATGGGTTAGGGTTAGAATGGGTTAGGGTTAGGATGGGTTAGGGTTAGAATGGGTTAGGTTTAGGTTTAGGGTGGGTTAGGGATAGAATGGGTTAGGATGGGTTAGGGATAGAATGGGTTAGGGCTAGAATGGGTTAGGGATAGAATGGGTTAGGGTTAGAATGGGTTAGGGTTAGAATGGGATAGGGTTAGGATGGGATAGGGTAAGCATAGGTTAGAATGGGTTAGGGTTACAATGGGTTTGGTTTAGGATGGGTTAGAATGGGTTAGTGTTAGAATGGGTTAGGGGTAGAATGGGTTAGGGTTAGGATGGGTTAGAATGGGTTAGGGTTAGGGTGGGTTAGGGATAGAATGGGTTAGGATGGGTTAGGATGGGTTAGGGATATAATGGGTTTGGGTTAGAATGGTTTAGTGTTAGAAGGGGTTAGAATGGGTCAGGGTTAGAATGGGTTAGGGTTAAAATGATTTAGGGTTGGAAAGGGTTAGGATGGGTTAGGGTTGGAATGGGTTAGGGATAGAATGGGTTAGGATGGGTTAGGATGGGTTAGGGATATAATGGGTTTGGGTTAGAATGGTTTAGTGTTAGAAGGGGTTAGAATGGGTCAGGGTTAGAATGGGTTAGGGTTAAAATGATTTAGGGTTGGAAAGGGTTAGGATGGGTTAGGGTTGGAATGGGTTAGAATGGATTAGGGTTGGAATGGGTTAGAATGGGTTAGGGTTAGAATGGGTTAGGGATAGAATGGGATAGGGTTAGGATGGGATAGGGTAAGCATAGGTTAGAATGGGTTAGGGTTAGAATGGGTTAGGGTTAAAATGATTTAGGGTTAGAATGGGTTAGGGTTAGAATGGGTTAAGGTTAGAATGGGTCAGGGTTAGAATGGGTTAAGGTTAGAATGGGTTAAGGTTAGAATGGGTTAGGGTTTAGAATGGGTTAGGGTTTAAAATGGTTTAGTGTTAGAATGGGTTAGGGTTAGAATGGGTTAGAATGAGTTAGGGTTAGAATGGGTTAGGGATAGAATGGGTTAGTTTTAGAATGGGTTAGGGTTAGAATGGGTTAGAATGGGTTAGGGTTAGAATGGTTTAGAATGGGTTAGGGTTAGAATGGGTTAGGGTTAGAATGGGTTAGGGTTAAAATAATTTAGCGTTGGAAAGGGTTAGGGTTAGAATTGGTTAGAATGGGTTAGGGTTAGAATGGGTTAGGGTTTAAAATGGGTTAGATTGGGTTAGTGTTAGAATGGGTTAAGGTTAGAATGGGTTAGGGATAGAATGGTTTAGTGTTAGAATGGGTTAGGGTTAGAATGGGTTAGGGATAGAATGGTTTAGTGTTAGAATGGGTTAGGGTTAGAATGGGTTAGTGTTAGAATGGGTTAGAATGAGTTAGGGTTAGAAATGTTTAGTGTTAGAATGGGTTAGGGTTAGAATGGGTTAAGGTTAGAATGGGTTAGGGTTCAAATGGGTTAGAATGGGTTAGGATTAGAATGGGTTAGGGTTTAAAATGGGTTAGAATGGGTTAGGGTTAGAATGGGTTAGGGATTAGAATGGGTTAAGGTTAGAATAGGTTCAGGTTAAAATGGGTTAAGGTTAGAATGGGTCAGGGTTAAAATGGGTTAGAATGGGTTAGGGTTTAAAATGGGTTAGAATGGGTTAATGTTAGAATGGGTTAGGGTTAGAATGGTTTAGTGTTAGAATGGGTTAGAATGGGTTAGGGTTAGAATGGGTTAGGGTTCAAATGATTTAGGGTTGGAAAGGGTTAGGGTTAGAATTGTTTAGAATGGGTTAGGGTTAGGGTTAGAATGGGTTAAGTTTAGAATGGGTTAGTGTTAGAATGGGTTAGGGTTAGAATGGGTTAGGGTTAGAATTTGTTAGTGTTAGAATGGGTTATGGTTAGGGATAGAATGGGTTAGGGTTAGAATGGGTTAGGGTTAGAATGGATTAGGGTTCGAATTGGTTAGGGTTCGAATTGGTTAGGGTTAGAATTTGTTAGTGTTAGAATGGGTTATGGTTAGGGACATAATGGGTTTGGGTTAGAATGGGTTAGGATGGGTTAGAATGGGTTAGAATGAGTTAGAATGGATTAGGATGGGTTACAATAGGTTGGTGTTAGAATGGGTTAGGGTTAGAATGGGTTAGGGTTAGGATGGGTTAGAATGGGTTAGGGTTAGGGTGGGTTAGGGATAGAATGGGTTAGGATGGGTTAGGGTTAGAATGGGTTAGGGATGGAATGGGTTAGAATGGGTTAGGATGGGTTAGAATGGGTTAGAATGGGTTTGTGTTAGAATGGGATAGGGTTAGAATGGGATAGGGTTAGGGTGGGATAGGATAGGGTTAGAATGGGTTAGGGTTAGGATGGGATAGGATGGGTTAGGGTTAGAATGGGTTAGGATGGGTTAGAATATGTTAAAATGGGTGAGAATGGGTTAGGATGGGTTAGAATGGGTTAGGGTTAGACTGGTTTAGGATGGGTTAGAATGGGTTAGAATTAGTTAGAATGGGTTAGGATGGGTTACAATGGGTTCGTGTTAGAATGGGTTAGGGTTAGAATGGGTTAGGGTTAGGATGGGTTAGGGTTAGAATGGGTTAGGTTTAGGTTTAGGGTGGGTTAGGGATAGAATGGGTTAGGATGGGTTAGGGATAGAATGGGTTAGGGTTAGAATGGGTTAGGGATAGAATGGGTTAGGGTTAGAATGGGTTAGGGTTAGAATGGGATAGGGTTAGGATGGGTTAGGGATAGAATGGGTTAAGGTTAGAATAGGTTAGGGTTAAAATGGGTTAAGGTTAGAATGGGTCAGGGTTAAAATGGGTTAGAATGGGTTAGGGTTAAAATGGGTTAGAATGGGTTAATGTTAGAATGGGTTAGGGTTAGAATGGTTTAGTGTTAGAATGGGTTAGAATGGGTTAGGGTTAGAATGGGTTAGGGTTCAAATGATTTAGGGTTGGAAAGGGTTAGGGTTAGAATTGTTTAGAATGGGTTAGGGTTAGGGTTAGAATGGGTTAAGTTTAGAATGGGTTAGTGTTAGAATGGGTTAGGGTTAGAATGGGTTAGGGTTAGAATTTGTTAGTGTTAGAATGGGTTATGGTTAGGGATAGAATGGGTTAGGGTTAGAATGGGTTAGGGTTAGAATGGATTAGGGTTCGAATTGGTTAGGGTTCGAATTGGTTAGGGTTAGAATTTGTTAGTGTTAGAATGGGTTATGGTTAGGGATATAATGGGTTTGGGTTAGAATGGGTTAGGATGGGTTAGAATGGGTTAGAATGAGTTAGAATGGATTAGGATGGGTTACAATAGGTTGGTGTTAGAATGGGTTAGGGTTAGAATGGGTTAGGGTTAGGATGGGTTAGAATGGGTTAGGGTTAGGGTGGGTTAGGGATAGAATGGGTTAGGATGGGTTAGGGTTAGAATGGGTTAGGGATGGAATGGGTTAGAATGGGTTAGGATGGGTTAGAATGGGTTAGAATGGGTTTGTGTTAGAATGGGATAGGGTTAGAATGGGATAGGGTTAGGGTGGGATAGGATAGGGTTAGAATGGGTTAGGGTTAGGATGGGATAGGATGGGTTAGGGTTAGAATGGGTTAGGATGGGTTAGAATATGTTAAAATGGGTGAGAATGGGTTAGGATGGGTTAGAATGGGTTAGGGTTAGACTGGTTTAGGATGGGTTAGAATGGGTTAGAATTAGTTAGAATGGGTTAGGATGGGTTACAATGGGTTCGTGTTAGAATGGGTTAGGGTTAGAATGGGTTAGGGTTAGGATGGGTTAGGGTTAGAATGGGTTAGGTTTAGGTTTAGGGTGGGTTAGGGATAGAATGGGTTAGGATGGGTTAGGGATAGAATGGGTTAGGGTTAGAATGGGTTAGGGATAGAATGGGTTAGGGTTAGAATGGGTTAGGGTTAGAATGGGATAGGGTTAGGATGGGATAGGGTAAGCATAGGTTAGAATGGGTTAGGGTTACAATGGGTTTGGTTTAGGATGGGTTAGAATGGGTTAGTGTTAGAATGGGTTAGGGGTAGAATGGGTTAGGGTTAGGATGGGTTAGAATGGGTTAGGGTTAGGGTGGGTTAGGGATAGAATGGGTTAGGATGGGTTAGGATGGGTTAGAATGGGTTAGAATGGGTTTGTGTTAGAATGGGATAGGGTTAGAATGGGATAGGGTTAGGGTGGGATAGGATAGGGTAGAATGGGTTAGGGTTAGGATGGGATAGGATAGGATGGGTTAGGGCCATATACAGCGTTTCTCACTGAGTTCCCTGAATTCCTATCGGACCTTGTAGTCATAGCAGATAATATTCTAATCTTTGGTGACTTTAATATTCACATGGAAAAGTCCACAGACCCACTCCAAAAGGCTTTCAGAGCCATCATCGACTCAGTGGGTTTTGTCCAACATGTCTCTGGACCCACTCACTGTCACAGTCATACGCTGGACCTAGTTTTGTCCCATGGAATAAATGTGGTGGATCTTAATGTTTTTCCTCATAATCCTGGACTATCGGACCACCATTTTATTACGTTTGCAATTGCAACAAATAATCTGCTTAGACCCCAACCAAGGAACATCAAAAGTCGTGCTATAAATTCACAGACAACACAAAGATTCCTTGATGCCCTTCCAGACTCCCTCTGCCTACCCAAGGACGCCAGAGGACAAAAATCAGTTAACCACCTAACTGAGGATCTCAATCTAACCTTGCGCAATACCCTAGATGCAGTTGCACCCCTAAAAACAAAAAAAATTTCTCATAAGAAACTAGCTCCCTGGTACACAGAAAATACCCGAGCTCTGAAGCAAGCTTCCAGAAAATTGGAACGGAAATGGCGCCACACCAAACTGGAAGTCTTCCGACTAGCTTGGAAGGACGGTACCGTGCAGTACCGTAGAGCCCTTACTGCTGCTCGATCATCCTATTTTTCTAACTTAATTGAGGAAAATAAGAACAATCCGAAATTCCTTTTTAATACTGTCGCAAAGCTAACTAAAAAGCAGCATTCCCCAAGAGAGGATGACTTTCACTTTAGCAGTGATAAATTCATGAACTTCTTTGAGGAAAAGATTATGATTATTAGAAAGCAAATTACGGACTCCTCTTTAAACCTGCGTATTCCTCCAAACCTCAGTTGTCCTGAGTCTGCACAACTCTGCCAGGACCTAGGATCAAGAGAGACGCTCAAGTGTTTTAGTACTATATCTCTTGACACAATGATGAAAATAATCATGGCCTCTAAACCTTCAAGCTGCATACTGGACCCTATTCCAACTAAACTACTGAAAGAGCTGCTTCCTGTGCTTGGCCCTCCTATGTTGAACATAATAAACGGCTCTCTATCCACTGGATGTGTACCAAACTCACTAAAAGTGGCAGTAATAAAGCCTCTCTTGAAAAAGCCAAACCTTGACCCAGAAAATATAAAAAACTATCGGCCTATATCGAATCTTCCATTCCTCTCAAAAATTTAGGAGAAGGCTGTTGCGCAGCAACTCACTGCCTTCCTGAAGACAAACAATGTATACGAAATGCTTCAGTCTGGTTTTAGACCCCATCATAGCACTGAGACGGCACTTGTGAAGGTGGTAAATGACATTTTAATGGCATCGGACCGAGGCTCTGCATCTGTCCTCGTGCTCCTAGACCTTAGTGCTGCTTTTGATGCCATCGATCACCACATTCTTTTGGAGAGATTGGAAACCCAAATTGGTCTACACGGACATGTTCTGGCCTGGTTTAGATCTTATCTGTCGGAAAGATATCAGTTTGTCTCTGTGAATGGTTTGTCCTCTGACAAATCAACTGTAAATTTCGGTGTTCCTCAAGGTTCCGTTTTAGGACCACTATTGTTTTCACTATATATTTTACCTCTTGGGGATGTTATTCGAAAACATAATGTAAACTTTCACTGCTATGCGGATGACACACAGCTGTACATTTCAATGAAACATGGTGAAGCCCCAAAATTGCCCTCGCTAGAAGCATGTGTTTCAGACATAAGGAAGTGGATGGCTGCAAACTTTCTACTATTAAACTCGGACAAAACAGAGATGCTTGTTCTAGGTCCCAAGAAACAAAGAGATCTTCTGTTGAATCTGACAATTAATCTTAATGGTTGTACAGTCGTCTCAAATAAAACTGTGAAGGACCTCGGCGTTACTCTGGACCCTGATCTCTCTTTTGAAGAACATATCAAGACCATTTCGAGGACAGCTTTTTTCCATCTACGTAACATTGCAAAAATCAGAAACTTTCTGTCCAAAAATGATGCAGAAAAATGTATCCATGCTTTTGTCACTTCTAGGTTAGACTACTGCAATGCTCTATTTTCCGGCTACCCGGATAAAGCACTAAATAAACTTCAGTTAGTGCTAAATACGGCTGCTAGAATCCTGACTAGAACCCAAAAATTTGATCATATTACTCCAGTGCTAGCCTCTCTACACTGGCTTCCTGTCAAAGCAAGGGCTGATTTCAAGGTTTTACTGCTAACCTACAAAGCATTACATGGGCTTGCTCCTACCTATCTCTCTGATTTGGTCCTGCCGTACATACCTATACGTACGCTACGGTCACAAGACGCAGGCCTCCTAATTGTCCCTAGAATTTCTAAGCAAACAGCTGGAGGCAGGGCTTTCTCCTATAGAGCTCCATTTTTATGGAACGGTCTGCCTACCCATGTCAGAGACGCAAACTCGGTCTCAACCTTTAAGTCTTTACTGAAGACTCATCTCTTCAGTGGGTCATATGATTGAGTGTAGTCTGGCCCAGGGGTGGGAAGGTGAACGGAAAGGCTCTGGAGCAACGAACCGCCCTTGCTGTCTCTGCCTGGCCGGTTCCCCTCTTTCCACTGGGATTCTCTGCCTCTAACCCTATTACAGGGGCTGAGTCACTGGCTTGCTGGGGCTCTCTCATGCCGTCCCTGGAGGGGGTGCGTCACCTGAGTGGGTTGATTCACTGTTGTGGTCATCCTGTCTGGGTTGGCGCCCCCCCCCCCCCCCTTGGGTTGTGCCGTGGCGGCGATCTTTGTGGGCTATACTCAGCCTTGTCTCAGGATGGTAAGTTGGTGGTTGAAGATATCCCTCTAGTGGTGTGGGGGCTGTGCTTTGGCAAAGTGGGTGGGGTTATATCCTTCCTGTTTGGCCCTGTCCGGGGGTGTCCTCGGATGGGGCCACAGTGTCTCCTGACCCCTCCTGTCTCAGCCTCCAGTATTTATGCTGCAGTAGTTTATGTGTCGGGGGGCTGGGGTCAGTTTGTTATATCTGGAGTACTTCTCCTGTCCTATTCGGTGTCCTGTGTGAATCTAAGTGTGCGTTCTCTAATTCTCTCCTTCTCTCTTTCTTTCTCTCTCTCGGAGGACCTGAGCCCTAGGACCATGCCCCAGGACTACCTGACATGATGACTCCTTGCTGTCCCCAGTCCACCTGGCCATGCTGCTGTTCCAGTTTCAACTGACCTGAGCCCTAGGACCATGCCCCAGGACTACCTGACATGATGACTCCTTGCTGTCCCCAGTCTACCTGGCCATGCTGCTGCTCCAGTTTCAACTTCCACCTGACTGTGCTGCTGCTCTAGTTTCAACTGTTCTGCCTTATTATTATTCGACCATGCTGGTCATTTATGAACATTGAACATCTTGACCATGTTCTGTTATAATCTCCACCCGGCACAGCCAGAAGAGGACTGGCCACCCCACATAGCCTGGTTCCTCTCTAGGTTTCTTCCTAGGTATTGGCCTTTCTAGGGAGTTTTTCCTAGCCACCGTGCTTCTACACCTGCATTGCTTGCTGTTTGGGGTTTTAGGCTGGGTTTCTGTACAGCACTTTGAGATATCAGCTGATGTACGAAGGGCTATATAAATAAATTTGATTTGATTTGGTTAGAATGGGTTAGGATGGGTTAGAATATGTTAAAATGGGTGAGAATGGGTTAGGATGGGTTAGGGTTAGGGTTAGGGTTAGAATGGTTTAGGGTTAGGATGGGTTAGGGTTAGAATGGGTTAGGATGGGTTAAAAAGGGTTAGAATGAGTTAGAATGGGTAAGTGTTAGAATGGGTTAGGATGGGTTAGAATATGTTAAAATGGGTGAGAATGGGTTAGGATGGGTTAGGGTTAGGGTTAGGGTTAGAATGGTTTAGGGTTAGGATGGGTTAGGGTTAGAATGGGTTAGGATGGGTTAGAAAGGGTTAGAATGAGTTAGAATGGGTAAGTGTTAGAATGGGTTAGGATGGGTTAGAATATGTTAAAATGGGTGAGAATGGGTTAGGATGGGTTAGGGTTAGGGTTAGGGTTAGAATGGTTTAGGGTTAGGATGGGTTAGGGTTAGAATGGGTTAGGATGGGTTAGAATGGGTTAGGATGGGTTAGGATGGGTTAGGGTTAGAATGGGTTAGGGTTAGGATGGGATAGTGTTAGAATGGGTTAGGGTTAGTATGGGTTAGAATGGGTTAGGGTTAGGATGGGATAGTGTTAGAATGGGTTAGGGTTAGTATGGGTTAGAATGGGTTAGGGTTAGGATGGGATAAGGTTAGAATGGGTTAGGATGGGTTAGGATGGGTTAGAATGGGTTAGAATTAGTTAGAATGGGTTAGAATGGGTTATGATGGGTTAAAATGGGTTAGGATGGGTTAGGATGGGTTAGGGTTAGAATGGGTTAGTGTTAGAATAGGATATGGTTAGAATGGGATAGGGTTAGGATGGGTTAGGGTTAGAATGGGTTAGTGTTAGAATGGGATAGGGTTAGGATGGGATAGGGTTAGAATGGGTTCGGGTTAGGATGGGATAGGATGGTTTAGGTTTAGAATGGTTAGGATGGGTTAGGATGGGTTAGTGTTAGAATGGGTTAGGGTTAGGATGGGTTAGGATGGGTTAGAATGAGTTAGAATGGGTTAGAATGAGTTAGGGTAAGGATGGGTTAGGGATAGATTGGGTTAGGATTGGCTAGAATGGGTTAGGGTTAGAATGGGTTAGAATGAGTTAGGGTTAGAATGGGTTAGGATGGGTTAGAATGGGTTAGTGTTAGAATGGGTTAGGGTTAGAATGGGTTAGGGTTAGGATGGGTTAGGGATAGAATGGGTTAGGATGGGTTAGGGTTAGAATGGGTTAGGATGGGTTAGAAAGGGTTAGAATGGGTTAGAATGAGTTAGGGTTAGAATGGGTTAGGATGGGTTAGAATGGGTTAGTGTTAGAATGGGTTAGGGTTAGAATGGGTTAGGGTTAGGATGGGTTAGGGTTAGAATGGGTTAGGGTTAGGATGTGTTAGGGATAGAATGGGTAAGGGTAAGGATGGGTTAGGGATAGAATGTGTTAGGATGGGTTAGAATGGGTTCAGGTTATGATGGGTTAGAATGGGTTAGTGTTAGAATGGGTTAGGGTTAGAATGGGTTAGGGATAGAATGGGTTAGGATAGGTTAGAATGGGTTAGAATGGGTAAGTGTTAGGATGGGTAAGGATGGGTTAGGGTTAGAATGGGTTAGGGTTAGGATGGGTTAGGGTTAGAATGGGTTAGGGTTAGAATGGGATAGGGTTAGGATGGGATAGGGTAAGGATAGGTTAGAATGGGTTAGGGTTACAATGGGTTAGGTTTAGGATGGGTTAGTATGGGTTAGGGTTAGGATGGGATAGAATGGGTTAGGGTTAGGATGGGTTAGAATGGGTTAGGGTTAGGATGGGATAGGGTTAGGATAGGTTAGAATGGGTTAGAATGAGTTAGGATGGGTTAGAATGGGTTAGTGTTAGAATGGGTTAGGGTTAGGATGGGTTAGGGTTAGAATGGGTTAGGGTAAGGATGGGTTAGGGATAGAATGGGTTAGGATGGGTTAGGGTTAGGATGGGTTAGAATGGGTTAGAATGAGTTAGGATGGGTTAGAATGGGTTAGGGTTAGGATGGGATAGGGTTAGGATGGGTTACAATGGGTTAGGGTTAGGATGGGTTAGGGTTAGAATAGGTTAGGGTAAGGATGGGTTAGTGATAGAATGGGTTAGGATGGGTTAGAATGGGTTAGGGTTAGGATGGGTTAGGATGGGTTAGAATGGGTTAGAATGGTTTAGTGTTAGAATGGGTTAGGGTTAGAATGTGTTAGGATGGGTTAGGGTTAGAATGGGTTAGGGTTGGGATGGGTTAGGGTTAGAATGGGTTAGGGATAGAATGGGTTAGGATGGGTTAGAATGGGTTAAGGTTAGAATGGGTTAGAATGGGTTAGAATTAGTTAGAATGCGTTAGGATGGGTTAGAATGGGTTAGTGTTAGAATGGGTTAGGGTTAGAATGGGTTAGGGTTAGGATGGGTTAGGGTTAGAATGGGTTAGGATGGGTTAGAAAGGGTTAGAATGGGTTAGAATGGGTAAGTGTTAGAATGGGATAGGGTTAGAATGGGTTAGGGTTAGAATGGGTTAGGATTGGTTAGGATGGGTTAGGGTTAGAATGGGTTAGGATGGGTTAGAATGGGTTAGAATGGGTTAGTGTTAGAATGGGTTAGGGCTAGAATGTGTTAGGATGGGTTATGGTTAGAATGGGTTAGGGTTAGGATGGGTTAGGGTTAGAATGGGTTAGGGTAAGGATGGGTTAGGGATAGAATGTGTTAGGATGGGTTAGAATGGGTTAGGGTTAGAATGGTTAGAATGAGTTAGGGTTAGAATGTGTTAGGATGGGTTACAATGGGTTAGTGTTAGAATGGGTTAGGGTTAGAATGGGTTAGGGATAGAATGGGTAAGGGTAAGGATGGGTTAGGGATAGAATGTGTTAGGATGGGTTAGAATGGGTTCGGGTTATGCTGGGTTAGAATTTGTTAGGATGGGTTAGAATGGGTTAGTGTTAGAATGGGTTAGGGTTAGAATGGGTTAGGGATAGAATGGGTTAGGATAGGTTAGAATGGGTTAGAATGGGTAAGTGTTAGGATGGGTAAGGATGGGTTAGGGTTAGAATGGGTTAGGGTTAGGATGGGTTAGGGTTAGAATGGGTTAGGGTTAGAATGGGATAGGGTTAGGATGGGATAGGGTAAGGATAGGTTAGAATGGGTTAGGGTTACAATGGGTTAGGTTTAGGATGGGTTAGTATGGGTTAGGGTTAGGATGGGTTAGAATGGGTTAGGGTTAGGATGGGTTAGAATGGGTTAGGGTTAGGATGGGATAGGGTTAGGATGGGTTAGAATGGGTTAGTGTTAGAATGGGTTAGGGTTAGGATGGGTTAGGGTTAGAATGGGTTAGGGTAAGGATGGGTTAGGGATAGAATGGGTTAGGATGGGTTAGAATGGGTTAGGATGGGTTAGGGTTAGGATGGGTTAGAATGGGTTAGAATGAGTTAGGATGGGTTAGAATGGGTTAGGGTTAGGATGGGATAGCGTTAGGATGGGTTACAATGGGTTAGCGTTAGGATGGGTTAGGGTTAGAATAGGTTAGGGTAAGGATGGGTTAGGGATAGAATGGGTTAGGATGGGTTAGAATGGGTTAGGGTTAGGATGGGTTAGGATGGGTTAGAATGGGTTAGGATGGGTTAGGGTTAGAATGGGTTAGGGTTAGGTTGGGATAGGGTTAGAATGGGTTAGGGTTAGTATGGGTTAGAACGGGTTAGGGTTAGGATGGGATAAGGTTAGAATGGGTTAGGATGGGTTAGAATGGGTTAGAATTAGTTAGAATGGGTTAGGATGGGTTAGAATGGGTTATGATAGGTTAAATGGGTTAGGATGGGTTAGGGTTAGAATGGGTTAGTGTTAGAATAGGATAGGGTTAGAATTGGATAGGGTTAGGATGGAATTGGGTTAGGATGGGTTAGGGTTAGAATGGGTTAGTGTTAGAATGGGATAGGGTTAGGATGGGATAGGGTTAGAATGGGTTAGGGTTAGGATGGGTTAGGATGGGTTAGGTTTAGAATGGTTAGGATCGGTTAGAATGGGTTAGTGTTAGAATGGGTTAGGGTTAGGATGGGTTAGGATGGGTTAGGATGGGTTAGAATGGGTTAGAATGAGTTAGAATGGGTTAGGATGGGTTAGGGTAAGGATAGGTTAGGGATAGAATGGGTTAGGATTGGTTAGAATGGGTTAGGGTTAGAATGGGTTAGTGTTCGAATAGGATAGGGTTAGAATTGGATAGGGTTAGGATGGAATTGGGTTAGGATGGGTTAGGGTTAGAATGGGTTAGTGTTAGAATGGGATAGGGTTAGGATGGGATAGGGTTAGAATGGGTTAGGGTTAGGATGGGTTAGAATGGGTTAGAATGGGTTTGTGTTAGAATGGGATAGGGTTAGAATGGGATAGGGTTAGGGTGGGATAGGATAGGGTAGAATGGGTTAGGGTTAGGATGGGATAGGATAGGATGGGTTAGGGCCATATACAGCGTTTCTCACTGAGTTCCCTGAATTCCTATCGGACCTTGTAGTCATAGCAGATAATATTCTAATCTTTGGTGACTTTAATATTCACATGGAAAAGTCCACAGACCCACTCCAAAAGGCTTTCAGAGCCATCATCGACTCAGTGGGTTTTGTCCAACATGTCTCTGGACCCACTCACTGTCACAGTCATACGCTGGACCTAGTTTTGTCCCATGGAATAAATGTGGTGGATCTTAATGTTTTTCCTCATAATCCTGGACTATCGGACCACCATTTTATTACGTTTGCAATTGCAACAAATAATCTGCTTAGACCCCAACCAAGGAACATCAAAAGTCGTGCTATAAATTCACAGACAACACAAAGATTCCTTGATGCCCTTCCAGACTCCCTCTGCCTACCCAAGGACGCCAGAGGACAAAAATCAGTTAACCACCTAACTGAGGATCTCAATCTAACCTTGCGCAATACCCTAGATGCAGTTGCACCCCTAAAAACAAAAAAAATGTCTCATAAGAAACTAGCTCCCTGGTACACAGAAAATACCCGAGCTCTGAAGCAAGCTTCCAGAAAATTGGAACGGAAATGGCGCCACACCAAACTGGAAGTCTTCCGACTAGCTTGGAAGGACGGTACCGTGCAGTACCGTAGAGCCCTTACTGCTGCTCGATCATCCTATTTTTCTAACTTAATTGAGGAAAATAAGAACAATCCGAAATTCCTTTTTAATACTGTCGCAAAGCTAACTAAAAAGCAGCATTCCCCAAGAGAGGATGACTTTCACTTTAGCAGTGATAAATTCATGAACTTCTTTGAGGAAAAGATTATGATTATTAGAAAGCAAATTACGGACTCCTCTTTAAACCTGCGTATTCCTCCAAACCTCAGTTGTCCTGAGTCTGCACAACTCTGCCAGGACCTAGGATCAAGAGAGACGCTCAAGTGTTTTAGTACTATATCTCTTGACACAATGATGAAAATAATCATGGCCTCTAAACCTTCAAGCTGCATACTGGACCCTATTCCAACTAAACTACTGAAAGAGCTGCTTCCTGTGCTTGGCCCTCCTATGTTGAACATAATAAACGGCTCTCTATCCACTGGATGTGTACCAAACTCACTAAAAGTGGCAGTAATAAAGCCTCTCTTGAAAAAGCCAAACCTTGACCCAGAAAATATAAAAAACTATCGGCCTATATCGAATCTTCCATTCCTCTCAAAAATTTAGGAGAAGGCTGTTGCGCAGCAACTCACTGCCTTCCTGAAGACAAACAATGTATACGAAATGCTTCAGTCTGGTTTTAGACCCCATCATAGCACTGAGACGGCACTTGTGAAGGTGGTAAATGACATTTTAATGGCATCGGACCGAGGCTCTGCATCTGTCCTCGTGCTCCTAGACCTTAGTGCTGCTTTTGATGCCATCGATCACCACATTCTTTTGGAGAGATTGGAAACCCAAATTGGTCTACACGGACATGTTCTGGCCTGGTTTAGATCTTATCTGTCGGAAAGATATCAGTTTGTCTCTGTGAATGGTTTGTCCTCTGACAAATCAACTGTAAATTTCGGTGTTCCTCAAGGTTCCGTTTTAGGACCACTATTGTTTTCACTATATATTTTACCTCTTGGGGATGTTATTCGAAAACATAATGTAAACTTTCACTGCTATGCGGATGACACACAGCTGTACATTTCAATGAAACATGGTGAAGCCCCAAAATTGCCCTCGCTAGAAGCATGTGTTTCAGACATAAGGAAGTGGATGGCTGCAAACTTTCTACTATTAAACTCGGACAAAACAGAGATGCTTGTTCTAGGTCCCAAGAAACAAAGAGATCTTCTGTTGAATCTGACAATTAATCTTAATGGTTGTACAGTCGTCTCAAATAAAACTGTGAAGGACCTCGGCGTTACTCTGGACCCTGATCTCTCTTTTGAAGAACATATCAAGACCATTTCGAGGACAGCTTTTTTCCATCTACGTAACATTGCAAAAATCAGAAACTTTCTGTCCAAAAATGATGGAGAAAAATGTATCCATGCTTTTGTCACTTCTAGGTTAGACTACTGCAATGCTCTATTTTCCGGCTACCCGGATAAAGCACTAAATAAACTTCAGTTAGTGCTAAATACGGCTGCTAGAATCCTGACTAGAACCCAAAAATTTTATCATATTACTCCAGTGCTAGCCTCTCTACACTGGCTTCCTGTCAAAGCAAGGGCTGATTTCAAGGTTTTACTGCTAACCTACAAAGCATTACATGGGCTTGCTCCTACCTATCTCTCTGATTTGGTCCTGCCGTACATACCTATACGTACGCTACGGTCACAAGACGCAGGCCTCCTAGTCCCTAGAATTTCTAAGCAAACAGCTGGAGGCAGGGCTTTCTCCTATAGAGCTCCATTTTTATGGAACGGTCTGCCTACCCATGTCAGAGACGCAAACTCGGTCTCAACCTTTAAGTCTTTACTGAAGACTCATCTCTTCAGTGGGTCATATGATTGAGTGTAGTCTGGCCCAGGGGTGGGAAGGTGAACGGAAAGGCTCTGGAGCAACGAACCGCCCTTGCTGTCTCTGCCTGGCCGGTTCCCCTCTTTCCACTGGGATTCTCTGCCTCTAACCCTATTACAGGGGCTGAGTCACTGGCTTGCTGGGGCTCTCTCATGCCGTCCCTGGAGGGGGTGCGTCACCTGAGTGGGTTGATTCACTGTTGTGGTCATCCTGTCTGGGTTGGCGCCCCCCCCCCCCCCTTGGGTTGTGCCGTGGCGGCGATCTTTGTGGGCTATACTCAGCCTTGTCTCAGGATGGTAAGTTGGTGGTTGAAGATATCCCTCTAGTGGTGTGGGGGCTGTGCTTTGGCAAAGTGGGTGGGGTTATATCCTTCCTGTTTGGCCCTGTCCGGGGGTGTCCTCGGATGGGGCCACAGTGTCTCCTGACCCCTCCTGTCTCAGCCTCCAGTATTTATGCTGCAGTAGTTTATGTGTCGGGGGGCTGGGGTCAGTTTGTTATATCTGGAGTACTTCTCCTGTCCTATTCGGTGTCCTGTGTGAATCTAAGTGTGCGTTCTCTAATTCTCTCCTTCTCTCTTTCTTTCTCTCTCTCGGAGGACCTGAGCCCTAGGACCATGCCCCAGGACTACCTGACATGATGACTCCTTGCTGTCCCCAGTCCACCTGGCCATGCTGCTGTTCCAGTTTCAACTGACCTGAGCCCTAGGACCATGCCCCAGGACTACCTGACATGATGACTCCTTGCTGTCCCCAGTCTACCTGGCCATGCTGCTGCTCCAGTTTCAACTTCCACCTGACTGTGCTGCTGCTCTAGTTTCAACTGTTCTGCCTTATTATTATTCGACCATGCTGGTCATTTATGAACATTGAACATCTTGACCATGTTCTGTTATAATCTCCACCCGGCACAGCCAGAAGAGGACTGGCCACCCACATAGCCTGGTTCCTCTCTAGGTTTCTTCCTAGGTATTGGCCTTTCTAGGGAGTTTTTCCTAGCCACCGTGCTTCTACACCTGCATTGCTTGCTGTTTGGGGTTTTAGGCTGGGTTTCTGTACAGCACTTTGAGATATCAGCTGATGTACGAAGGGCTATATAAATAAATTTGATTTGATTTGGTTTTAGNTAGGGTTAGAATAGTTAGGGTAAGGATGGGTTAGGGATAGAATGGGTTAGGATGGGTTAGAATGGGTTAGGGTTAGGATGGGTAGGATGGGTAGAATGGGTTAGGAGGGTTAGGGTTAGAATGGGTTAGGGTTAGGTTGGGATAGGTTAGAATGGGTTAGGGTTAGTATGGGTTAGAATGGGTTAGGGTAGGATGGGATAAGGTTAGAATGGGTTAGGATGGGTTAGAATGGGTTAGAATAGTTAGAATGGGTTAGGATGGGTTAGAATGGGTTATGATAGGTTAAATGGGTTAGGGATGGGTTGGGTTAGAATGGGTTAGTGTTAGAATAGGATAGGGTTAGAATTGGATAGGGTTAGGATGGAATTGGGTTAGGATGGGTTAGGGTTAGAATGGGTTAGTGTTAGAATGGGATAGGGTTAGGATGGGATAGGGTAGAATGGGTTAGGGTTAGGATGGGTTAGGATGGGTTAGGTTTAGAATGGTTAGGATCGGTTAGAATGGGTTAGTGTTAGAATGGGTTAGGGTTAGGATGGGTTAGGATGGGTTAGGATGGGTTAGAATGGGTTAGAATGAGTTAGAATGGGTTAGGATGGGTTAGGGTAAGGATAGGTTAGGGATAGAATGGGTTAGGATTGGTTAGAATGGGTTAGGGTTAGAATGGGTTAGTGTTAGAATAGGATAGGGTTAGAATTGGATAGGGTTAGGATGGAATTGGGTTAGGATGGGTTAGGGTTAGAATGGGTTAGTGTTAGAATGGGATAGGGTTAGGATGGGATAGGGTTAGAATGGGTTAGGGTTAGGATGGGTTAGGATGGGTTAGGTTTAGAATGGTTAGGATGGGTTAGAATGGGTTAGTGTTAGAATGGGTTAGGGTTAGGATGGGTTAGGATGGGTTAGGATGGGTAGAATGGGTTAGAATGAGTTAGAATGGGTTAGGATGGGTTAGGGTAAGGATAGGTTAGGGATAGAATGGGTTAGGATTGGTTAGAATGGGTTAGGGTTAGAATGGGTTAGAATGAGTTAGGGTTAGAATGGGTTAGGATGGGTTAGAATGGGTTAGTGTTAGAATGGGTTAGGGTTAGAATGGGTTAGGGGTTAGGATGGGTTAGGGTTAGAATGGTTTAGGGTTAGGATGGGTTAGGGTTAGAATGGGATAGGGTTAGGATGGATAGGGTAAGGATAGGTTAGAATGGGTTAGGGTTACAATGGGTTAGGTTTAGGATGGGTTAGTATGGGTTAGGGTTAGGATGGGATAGAATGGTTAGGGTTAGGATGGGTTAGAATGGGTTAGGGTTAGGATGGGATAGGGTTAGGATAGGTTAGAATGGGTTAGAATGAGTTAGGATGGGTTAGAATGGGTTAGTGTTAGAATGGGTTAGGGTTAGGATGGGTTAGGGTTAGAATGGGTTAGGGTAAGGATGGGTTAGGGATAGAATGGGCTAGGATGGGTTAGGGTTAGGATGGGTTAGAATGGGTTAGAATGAGTTAGGATGGGTTAGAATGGGTTAGGGTTAGGATGGGATAGGGTTAGGATGGGTTACAATGGGTTAGGGTTAGGATGGGTTAGGGTTAGAATAGGTTAGGGTAAGGATGGGTTAGTGATAGAATGGGTTAGGATGGGTTAGAATGGGTTAGGGTTAGGATGGGTTAGGATGGGTTAGAATGGGTTAGAATGGTTTAGTGTTAGAATGGGTTAGGGTTAGAATGTGTTAGGATGGGTTTAGGGTTAGAATGGGTTAGGGTTGGGATGGGTTAGGGTTAGAATGGGTTAGGGATAGAATGGGTTAGGATGGGTTAGAATGGGTTAAGGTTAGAATGGGTTAGAATGGGTTAGAATTAGTTAGAATGCGTTAGGATGGGTTAGAATGGGTTAGTGTTAGAATGGGTTAGGGTTAGAATGGGTTAGGGTTAGGATGGGTTAGGGTTAGAATGGGTTAGGATGGGTTAGAAAGGGTTAGAATGGGTTAGAATGGGTAAGTGTTAGAATGGGATAGGGTTAGAATGGGTTAGGGTTAGAATGGGTTAGGATGGGTTAGGATGGGTTAGGGTTAGAATGGGTTAGGATGGGTTAGAATGGGTTAGAATGGGTTAGTGTTAGAATGGGTTAGGGCTAGAATGTGTTAGGATGGGTTAGGGTTAGAATGGGTTAGGGTTAGGATGGGTTAGGGTTAGAATGGGTTAGGGTAAGGATGGGTTAGGGATAGAATGTGTTAGGATGGGTTAGAATGGGTTAGGGTTAGAATGGGTTAGAATGAGTTAGGGTTAGAATGTGTTAGGATGGGTTACAATGGGTTAGTGTTAGAATGGGTTAGGGTTAGAATGGGTTAGGGATAGAATGGGTAAGGGTAAGGATGGGTTAGGGATAGAATGTGTTAGGATGGGTTAGAATGGGTTCGGGTTATGCTGGGTTAGAATGGGTTAGATGGGTTAGAATGGGTTAGTGTTAGAATGGGTTAGGGTTAGAATGGGTTAGGGATAGAATGGGTTAGGATAGGTTAGAATGGGTTAGAATGGGTAAGTGTTAGGATGGGTAAGGATGGGTTAGGGTTAGAATGGGTTAGGGTTAGGATGGGTTAGGGTTTAGAATGGGTTAGGGTTAGAATGGGATAGGGTTAGGATGGGATAGGGTAAGGATAGGTTAGAATGGGTTAGGGTTACAATGGGTTAGGTTTAGGATGGGTTAGTATGGGTTAGGGTTAGGATGGGTTAGAATGGGTTAGGGTTAGGATGGGATAGGGTTAGGATGGGTTAGAATGGGTTAGTGTTAGAATGGGTTAGGGTTAGGATGGGTTAGGGTTAGAATGGGTTAGGGTAAGGATGGGTTAGGGATAGAATGGGTTAGGATGGGTTAGAATGGGTTAGGATGGGTTAGGGTTAGGATGGGTTAGAATGGGTTAGAATGAGTTAGGATGGGTTAGAATGGGTTAGAATGAGTTAGGATGGGATAGCGTTAGGATGGGTTACAATGGGTTAGCGTTTAGGATGGGTTAGGGTTAGAATAGGTTAGGGTAAGGATGGGTTAGGGATAGAATGGGTTAGGATGGGTTAGAATGGGTTAGGGTTAGGATGGGTTAGGATGGGTTAGAATGGGTTAGGATGGGTTAGGGTTAGAATGGTTAGGGTTAGGTTGGGATAGGGTTAGAATGAGTTAGGGTTAGTATGGGTTAGAATGGGTTAGGGTTAGGATGGGATAAGGTTAGAATGGGTTAGGATGGGTTAGAATGGGTTAGAATTAGTTAGAATGGGTTAGGATGGGTTAGAATGGGTTTATGATAGGTTAAATGGGTTAGGATGGGTTAGGGTTAGAATGGGTTAGTGTTAGAATAGGATAGGGTTAGAATTGGATAGGGTTAGGATGGAATTGGGTTAGGATGGGTTAGGGTTAGAATGGGTTAGTGTTAGAATGGGATAGGGTTAGGATGGGATAGGGTTAGAATGGGTTAGGGTTAGGATGGGTTAGGATGGGTTAGGTTTAGAATGGTTAGGATCGGTTAGAATGGGTTAGTGTTAGAATGGGTTAGGGTTAGGATGGGTTAGGATGGGTTAGGATGGGTTAGAATGGGTTAGAATGAGTTAGAATGGGTTAGGATGGGTTAGGGTAAGGATAGGTTAGGGATAGAATGGGTTAGGATTGGTTAGAATGGGTTAGGGTTAGAATGGGTTAGTGTTAGAATAGGATAGGGTTTAGAATTGGATAGGGTTAGGATGGAATTGGGTTAGGATGGGTTAGGGTTAGAATGGGTTAGTGTTAGAATGGGATAGGGTTAGGATGGGATAGGGTTAGAATGGGTTAGGGTTAGGATGGGTTAGGATGGGTTAGGTTTAGAATGGTTAGGATGGGTTAGAATGGGTTAGTGTTAGAATGGGTTAGGGTTAGGATGGGTTAGGATGGGTTAGGATGGGTTAGAATGGGTTAGAATGAGTTAGAATGGGTTAGGATGGGTTAGGGTAAGGATAGGTTAGGGATAGAATGGGTTAGGATTGGTTAGAATGGGTTAGGGTTAGAATGGGTTAGAATGAGTTAGGGTTAGAATGGGTTAGGATGGGTTAGAATGGGTTAGTGTTAGAATGGGTTAGGGTTAGAATGGGTTAGGGTTAGGATGGGTTAGGGTTAGAATGGTTTAGGGTTAGGATGGGTTAGGGTTAGAATGGGATAGGGTTAGGATGGGATAGGGTAAGGATAGGTTAGAATGGGTTAGGGTTACAATGGGTTAGGTTTAGGATGGGTTAGTATGGGTTAGGGTTAGGATGGGTTAGAATGGGTTAGGGTTAGGATGGGTTAGAATGGGTTAGGGTTAGGATGGATAGGGTTAGGATGGGTTAGAATGGGTTAGAATGAGTTAGGATGGGTTAGAATGGGTTAGTGTTAGAATGGGTTAGGGTTAGGATGGGTTAGGGTTAGAATGGGTTAGGGTAAGGATGGGTTAGGGATAGAATGGGTTAGGATGGGTTAGGGTTAGGATGGGTTAGGATGGGTTAGAATGGGTTAGAATGAGTTAGGATGGGTTAGGGTTAGGATGGGATAGGGTTAGGATGGGTTACAATGGGTTAGGGTTAGGATGGGTTAGGGTTAGATTAGGTTAGGGTAAGGATGGGTTAGGGATAGAATGGGTTAGGATGGGTTAGAATGGGTTAGGGTTAGGATGGGTTAGGATGGGTTAGGTGCTTCTACACCTGCATTGCTTGCTGTTTGGGGTTTAGGCTGGGTTTCTGTACAGCACTTTGAGATATCAGCTGATGTACGAAGGGCTATATAAAAAAAATTGATTTGATTTTGATTTGGTTAGAATGGTTTAGAATGGTTTAGTGTTAGAATGGGTTAGGGTTAGAATGTGTTAGGATGGGTTAGGGTTAGAATGGGTTAGGGTTAGGATGGGTTAGGGTTAGAATGGGTTAGGGATAGAATGGGTTAGGATGGGTTAGAATGGGTTAGGGTTAGAATGGGTTAGAATGGGTTAGAATGAGTTAGAATGGGTTAGGATGGGTTAGGGTAAGGATAGGTTAGGGATAGAATGGGTTAGGATTGGTTAGAATGGGTTAGGGTTAGAATGGGTTAGAATGAGTTAGGGTTAGAATGGGTTAGGATGGGTTAGAATGGGTTAGTGTTAGAATGGGTTAGGGTTAGAATGGGTTAGGGTTAGGATGGGTTAGGGTTAGAATGGTTTAGGGTTAGGATGGGTTAGGGTTAGAATGGGATAGGGTTAGGATGGGATAGGGTAAGGATAGGTTAGAATGGGTTAGGGTTACAATGGGTTAGGTTTAGGATGGGTTAGTATGGGTTAGGGTTAGGATGGGTTAGAATGGGTTAGGGTTAGGATGGGTTAGAATGGGTTAGGGTTAGGATGGGATAGGGTTAGGATGGGTTAGAATGGGTTAGAATGAGTTAGGATGGGTTAGAATGGGTTAGTGTTAGAATGGGTTAGGGTTAGGATGGGTTAGGGTTAGAATGGGTTAGGGTAAGGATGGGTTAGGGATAGAATGGGTTAGGATGGGTTAGGGTTAGGATGGGTTAGGATGGGTTAGAATGGGTTAGAATGAGTTAGGATGGGTTAGAATGGGTTAGGGTTAGGATGGGATAGGGTTAGGATGGGTTACAATGGGTTAGGGTTAGGATGGGTTAGGGTTAGATTAGGTTAGGGTAAGGATGGGTTAGGGATAGAATGGGTTAGGATGGGTTAGAATGGGTTAGGGTTAGGATGGGTTAGGATGGGTTAGGTGCTTCTACACCTGCATTGCTTGCTGTTTGGGGTTTTAGGCTGGGTTTCTGTACAGCACTTTGAGATATCAGCTGATGTACGAAGGGCTATATAAAAAAAATTGATTTGATTTTGATTTGGTTAGAATGGGTTAGAATGGTTTAGTGTTAGAATGGGTTAGGGTTAGAATGTGTTAGGATGGGTTAGGGTTAGAATGGGTTAGGGTTAGGATGGGTTAGGGTTAGAATGGGTTAGGGATAGAATGGGTTAGGATGGGTTAGAATGGGTTAGGGTTAGAATGGGTTAGAATGGGTTAGAATTAGTTAGAATGCGTTAGGATGGGTTAGAATGGGTTAGTGTTAGAATGGTTAGGGTTAGAATGGGTTAGGGTTAGGATGGGTTAGGGATAGAATGGGTTAGGATGGGTTAGGGTTAGAATGGGTTAGGATGGGTTAGAAAGGGTTAGAATGGGTTAGAATGGGTAAGTGTTAGAATGGGATAGGGTTAGAATGGGTTAGGGTTAGGATGGGTTAGGGTTAGAATGGGTTAGGATGGGTTAGAATGGGTTATGGTTAGGATGGGTTAGGGTTAGAATGGGTTACGATGGGTTGGAATGGGTTAGGGTTAGGATGGGTTAGGATGGGTTAGTGTTAGAATGGGTTAGGGCTAGAATGTGTTAGGATGGGTTAGGGTTAGAATGGGTTAGGGTTAGGATGGGTTAGGGTTAGAATGGGTTAGGGTAAGGATGGGTTAGGGATAGAATGGGTTAGGATGGGTTAGAATGGGTTAGGGTTAGGATGGGTTAGGATGGGTTAGAATGGGTTAGAATTAGTTAGAATGCGTTAGGATGGGTTAGAATGGGTTAGTGTTAGAATGGGTTACGGTTAGAATGGGTTAGGATGGGTTAGAATTGGTTAGGATGGGTTAGGATGGGTTAGGATGGGTTAGGATGGGTTAGGGTTAGAATGGGTTAGGGTTAGGATGGGATAGGGTTAGAATGGGTTAGTATGGGTTAAAATGGGTTAGGGTTAGAATGGGTTAGGATGGGTTAGAATGGGTTAGAATTAGTTAGAATGGGTTAGGATGGGTTAGAATGGGTTATGATGGGTTAAAATGGGTTAGGATGGGTTAGGGTTAGAATGGGTTAGTGTTAGAATAGGATAGGGTTAGAATGGGATAGGGTTAGGATGGGTTAGTGTTAGAATGGGATACGGTTAGGATGGGATAGGGTTAGAATGGGTTAGGGTTAGGATGGGTTAGGATGGGTTAGGTTTAGAATGGTTAGGAGGGTTTAGAATGGGTTAGTGTTAGAATGGGTTAGGATGGGCTAGGATGGGTTAGGATGGGTTAGAATGGGTTAGAATGGGTTAGTGTTAGAATGGGTTAGGGTTAGAATGGGTTACGGTTAGGATGGTTTACGGTTAGAATGGGTTAGGGTTAGGATGGGTTAGGGATAGAATGGGTTAGGGTAAGGATGGGTTAGGGATAGAATGTGTTAGGATGGGTTAGAATGGGTTCGGGTTATGATGGGTTAGAATGGGTTGGGATGGGTTAGAATGGGTTAGTGTTAGAATGGGTTAGGGTTAGAATGGGTTAGGGATAGAATGGGTTAGGATAGGTTAGAATGGGTTAGAATGGGTAAGTGTTAGGATGGGTAAGGATGGGTTAGGGTTAGAATGGGTTAGGGTTAGGATGGGTTAGGGTTAGAATGGGTTAGGGTTAGTATGGGTTAGGGTTAGGATGGGTTAGAATGGGTTAGGGTTAGGATGGGTTAGAATGGGTTAGGGTTAGGATGGGATAGGGTTAGGATGGGTTAGAATGGGTTAGTGTTAGAATGGGTTAGGGTTAGGATGGGTTAGGGTTAGAATGGGTTAGGGTAAGGATGGGTTAGGGATAGAATGGGTTAGGATGGGTTAGAATGGGTTAGGATGGGTTAGGGTTAGAATGGGTTAGGGTTAGGCTGGGTTAGGGTTAGAATGGGTTAGGGTAAGAATGGGGTAGGGATAGAATGGGTTAGGATGGGTTAGAATGGGTTAGAATTAGTTAGAATGCATTAGGATGGGTTAGAATGGGTTAGTGTTAGAATGGGTTAGGGTTAGAATGGGTTAGGGTTAGGATGGGTTAGGGATAGAATGGGTTAGGATGGGTTAGGATGGGTTAGAAAGGGTTAGAATGGGTTAGAATGGGTAAGTGTTAGAATGGGTTAGGGTTAGAATGGGTTAGGGTTAGGATGGGTTTGGGTTAGAATGGGTTAGGGTTAGGATGGGTTAGGGTTAGAATGGGTTAGGATGGGTTAGAATGGGTTAGGATGGGTTAGAATGGGTTAGAATGGGTTAGTGTTAGAATGGGTTACGGTTAGAATGGGTTAGGATGGGTTAGAATGGGTTAGGATGGGTTAGGATGGGTTAGGGTTAGAATGGGTTAGGATTAGGATGGGATAGGGTTAGAATGGGTTAGGGTTAGTATGGGTTAGAATGGGTTAGGGTTAGGATGGGATAAGGTTAGAATGGGTTAGGATGGGTTAGGATGGGTTAGAATGTGTTAGGGTTAGAATGGGTTAGGTTTAGAATGGGTTAGGGTTAGAATGGGTAAGGGTTAGGATGGCTACATACTTCCGGCGCCGACAGAGATGGCCGCCTCACTTCGCGTTCCTAGGAAACTATGCAGTTTTTTGTTTTTTTTACGTGTTATTTCTTACATTGGTACCCCAGGTCATCTTAGGTTTCATTACATACAGTCGAGAAGAACTGCTGAATATAAGAGCAGCGTCAACTCACCATCAGTACGACCAAGAATATGACTTTCCCGGAGCGGATCCTGTGTTCTGCCTTTCGCCCAGGACAACGGAATGGATCCCAGCCTGCGACCCAAAACAACAACGTCGTAAAAGAGGCAAACGAAGTGGTCTTCTGGTCAGGCTCTGGAGACGGGCACATCGCGTGCCACTCCCTAGCATACTACTTGCCAATGTCCAGTTTCTTGACAACAAGGTTGATGAAATCCGAGCAAGGGTAGCATTCCAGAGGGACATCAGGGACTGTACCGTTCTTTGCTTCACGGAAACATGGCTCACTCGAGAGACGCTATCGGAGTCGGTGCAGCCAGCTGTTTTCTCCATGCATCGCGCCGACAGAAACAAACATCTTTCTGGTAAGAAGAGGGGCGGGGGCGTATGCTTTATGGTTAACGAGACGTGGTGTGGTCACAACAACATACAGGAACTAAAGTCCTTCTGTTCACCTGATTTCGAATTCCTCACACTCAAATGTTGACCGCATTATCTACCAAGGGAATTCTCTTCGATTATAATCACAGCCGTATATTTTCCCCCCCAAGCAGACACATCGATGGCTCTGAACAAACTTTATTTGACTCTTTGCAACCTGGAATCCATAAATCCTGAGGCTGCATTCATTGTAGCTGCGGATTTTAACAAGGCTAATCTGAAAACAAGACTCCCTAAATAGTATCAGCATATCGATTGCGCAACAAGGGCTGGTAAAACCTTGGATCATTGCTATTCTAACTGCCGCGATGCATATAAGGCCCTCCCCCGCACTCCTTTCGGAAAAGCTGACCATTTTGACTCCATTTTGTTGCTCCCTGCCTACAGACAGAAGCTAAAACAAGAAGCTCCCACGCTGAGGTCTGTTCAAAGCTGGTCCAACCAATCTGATTCCACGCTCCAAGACTGCTTCCATCACGTGGACTGGGATATGTTTCGTATTGCGTCAGACAACAACATTGACGAATACGCTGATTCGGTGAGCGAGTTCAATTAGAACGTGCGTTGAATATGTCGTTCCCATAGCAACGATTAAAACATTCCCAAACCAGAAACCGTGGATTGATGGCAGCATTTGCGTGAAACTGAAAGCGCGAACCACTGCTTTCAATCAGGGCAAGGTGACCGGAAACATGACCGAATACAAACAGTGTAGCTATTCCCTCCGCAAGGCAATCAAACAAGCTAAGCATCAGTATAGAGACAAAGTAGAATTGCAATTCAACGGCTCAGACACAAGAGGTATGTGGCAGGGTCTATAGTCAATCACGGATTACAAAAAGAAAACCAGCCCAGTCACGGACCAGGATGCCTTGCTCCCAGGCAGACTAAATAACTTTTTGGCCCGCTTTGAGGACAATACAGTGCCACTGACACGGCCCGCAACCAAAACATGCGGACTCTCCTTCACTGCAGCCGAGGTGAGTAAAACATTTAAACGTGTTAACCCTCGCAAGGCTGCAGGCCCAGACGGCATCCACAGCCGCGCCCTAAGAACATGCGCAGACCAGCTGGCTGGTGGGTTTATGGACATATTCAATCGATCCCTATCCCAGTCTGCTGTTCCCACATGCTTCAAGAGGGCCACCATTGTTCCTGTTCCCAAGAAAGCTAAGGTAACTGAGCTAAACGACTTCCGCCACGTAGCACTCACTTCTGTCATCATGAAGTGCTTTGAGAGACTAGTAAAGGACCCTATCACCTCCACCCTACCTGACACCCTAGACCCACTCCAATTTGCTTCCCGCCCAAATAGGTCCACAGACGATGCAATCTCAACCACACTGCACACTGCCCTAACCCATCTGGACAAGAGGAATACCTATGTGAGAATGCTGTTCATCGACTACATCTCAGCATTTAACACCATAGTACCCTCCAAACTCGTCATCAAGCTAGGATAGGGTTAGGATGGGATAGGGTTAGGGTTAGGATGGGTTAGAATGGGTTAGGGTTAGAATGGGTAAGGGTTAGGATGGGTTAGAATGGGTTAGGGTTAGGATGGGATAGGGTTAGAATGGGTTAGAATGGGTTAGGGTTAGGATGGGTTTGAATGGTTTAGGGTTAGGATGGTATAGGGTTAGGATGGGTTAGAATGGGCTAGGGTTAGAATGAGTTAGGGTTAGAATGGGTAAGGGTTAGGGTTAGGGTTAGAATGAAAGGTACATCAAATACACTAAGAAAATAACAACTAGGGGTTAGAATGGGTTAGGTTTAGGGTTAGAATAAATAAATAATTATCATCCAATCACATTAACCGTTACTCTCGAGCGGAATAAAATTGATAAATGGTTTAAAGTAAGGCCCTCGTCCATAGAGACACATACCAGCTCTACTGGTAGTACTGCTATTATCAGCAGTACTACACCTGCACTGTTAAACAACGCGTCAGTGACAATGCATGAGATCATTTGAAACAATTCGCATACAAGCATGTGAATTCCATGCGTTACAGCTGGATTAGTCAACAGACGTGGCGGGCCTGGCACAGCTCCTGGTATATGTCCGTTACGTTTATGGGGGGGGGGGGGCAATTAAGGAAGACATCCTCTTCCGCAAACCACTGGAAACCAGGACAACAGGAGATAATATTTTTAAAGTACTGGACAGCTTTGTGACATTTAATGCGCTTTGGTGGTCAAGAAGTGTTGGTATCTGTACTGATGGCTTTAAAGCCTGACAGGGAGACATAGTGGAGGGGTAACGCGCGTGCAAGCAGTTGCTCCAAGCTTACGGACAATGTCAAATGTGATATAGCGAAGCACCTGAGTGAGTTGGGTGAGCAATTAAGCAGGTACTTTCCCGAAATGGATGACACAAACAACTGGATTCAAATCAAATCAAATTTTATTAGCCACATGCGCCAAATACAACAGGTGTAGAACCTTACAGTGAAATGCTTACTTACGAGCCCCTAACCAACAGTGCAGTTAAAAGAATATGGATACGAATAAGAGATAAAAGTAATTAAAGAGCAGCAGTAAAAAATAACAATATATACAGGGGGGTGCCAGTACAGAGTCAATGTGGGGGGGGCACCGGTTAGTTGAGGTAGTATGTACATGTAGGTAGAGTTAATTAAAGTGACTATGCATAAATGACAACAGAGAGTGGCAGTGGTCTGGAGAGGGGGGGGAGGCAGTGCAAATAGTCTGGGTAGCCATTTGACTAGATGTTCAGGAGTCTTATGGTTTGGGGGTAAAAGTTGTTAAGAAGCCTCTTGGACATAGACTTGGCGCTCCGGTGCAGCTTGCCGTGCGGTAGCAGAGAGAACAGTCTATGACTAGGGTAGCTGGAGTCTTTGACAATTTTTAGGGCCTTTCCCTGACACCACCTGTATGTAAACACCACCACCATCAACATGTACACCACCACAGTCAAAATATACGACACCACCACCCCCTCCACAGTCAATATGTACACCACCAACCACCACCACCACAGTTAACATCTAAACCACCACCACCACAGTCAACATCTAAAACACCACAAGCACCACCACAGTCAACATGTACACCACAAGCACCACCACAGTCAACATGTACACCACCACCATCGCAGTCAACATGTACACCACCATCGCAGTCAACATGTACACCACCACCACAGTCAATATGACCCCCCCCCGACCACCACCACTACAGTCAACATGTACACCACCAGCACAGTCAATATGTACACCAACACTAAAGTCAACATGTACACCAGCAAAACAGTCAACAGGTACACCCCCACCACCACAGTCAACATGTACAGCCACATCATAGACAATATGAACACCATCACCCCACCACGACAGTCAACATGTGCACAACCACCACAGTCGATATGTACACACCACCACAGTCAACATGTACACCACCACAGTTAACATGTACACCAGCACAGTCAACATGCACACCACCACAGTCAACATGTAAACCACCACAGTCAACATGTACAACACACAGTCAACATGTACACCTTTACAGTCAACATGTACACACCACTACAGTCAACATGTAAACCACCACAGTCAACATGTACACCACCACAGTCAACATGTAAACCACCACAGTCAACATGTACAATACACAGTCAACATGTACACCTTTACAGTCAACATGTACACACCACTACAGTCAACATGTAAACCACCACAGTCAACATGTACACCACCACAGTCAACATGTTTACCACCACCACCACCACAGTCAACATGTACACCTTTACAGTCAACATGTAAACCACTACAGTCAACATGTTTACCACCACCACCACCACAGTCAATATGTACACCAACACTACAGTCAACATGTAAACCACCACCATCACCACCACCACCATTACAGTCAATATGTACACCACCACAGTCAAAATGTATGACACCACCACCCCCTCCACAGTCAATATGTACACCACCAACCACCACCACCACAGTTAACATCTAAACCACCACCAACACAGTCAACATCTAAAACACCACCACCACCACAGTCAACATGTACACCACAAGCACCACCACAGTCAACATGTACACCACCACCATCGCAGTCAACATGTACACCACCACCACAGTCAATATGAACCCCCCCCGACCACCACCACTACAGTCAACATGTACACCACCAGCACAGTCAATATGTACACCAACACTAAAGTCAACATGTACACCAGCAAACCAGTCAACAGGTACATCCCCACCACCACAGTCAACATGTTCACCCAACCATACAGTCACCATGTACACCACCATCACAATCAACATGTACACCATCCCCACAGTCAACATGTACAGCCACATCATAGACAATATGAACACCATCACCCCACCACGACAGTCAACATGTGCACAACCACCACAGTCGATATGTACACACCACCACAGTCAACATGTACACTACCACAGTTAACATGTACACCAGCACAGTCAACATGCACACCACCACAGTCAACATGTAAACCACCACAGTCAACATGTACAACACACAGTCAACATGTACACCTTTACAGTCAACATGTACACACCACCACAGTCAACATGTACACCACCACAGTCAACATGTAAACCACCACAGTCAACATGTACAACACACAGTCAACATGTACACCTTTAGAGTCAACATGTACACACCACTACAGTCAACATGTAAACCACCACAGTCAACATGTACACCACCACAGTCAACATGTAAACCACCACAGTCAACATGTTTACCACCACCACCACAGTCAACATGTACACCACCACCACCACCACAGTCAACATGTACACCACCACCACCACAGTCAACATGTACACCACCACCACCACCACCACCACAGTCAACATGTTTACCACCACCACCACAGTCAACATGTTTACCACCACCACCACCACAGTCAACATGTACACCACCACCACCACCACTACCCCCACAGTCAAAATGCACACCACCACCACAGTCAATATGTACACCGCCACCACCACAGTCAACATGTAAACCACCACAGTCAAAATGCACATGACCACCACCACAGTCAATATGTACACCACCACAGTCAATATGTTTACCACCACCACCACAGTCAATATGTACACCACCACAGTCAATATGTACATCACCACAGTCAATATGTTTACCACCACCACCACCACCACCACAGTCAATATGTTTACCACCACCACCACCACCACCACAGTCAATATGTACACCACCACAGTCAATATGTACACCACCACAGTCAATATGTTTACCACAACCACCACCACCACAGTCAACATGTACACCACCACCACCACCACCACTACTCCCACAGTCAAAATGCACACCACCACCACCACAGTCAATATGTACACCACCACCACCACAGTCAATATGTACACCGCCAACACCAGCACAGTCAACATGCACACCACCACAGTCAACATGTAAACCACCACAGTCAACATGTACAACACACAGTCAATATGTACACCTTTACAGTCAACATGTACACACCACTACAGTCAACATGTAAACCACCACAGTCAACATGTACACCACCACAGTCAACATGTTTACCACCACCACCACCACAGTCAACATGTACACCTTTACAGTCAACATGTAAACCACCACAGTCAACATGTTTACCACCACCACCACCACAGTCAATATGTACACCAACACTACAGTCAACATGTAAACCACCACCATCACCACCACCACCATTACAGTCAATATGTACACCACCACAGTCAAAATGTACGACACCACCACCCCCTCCACAGTCAATATGTACACCACCAACCACCACCACCACAGTTAACATCTAAACCACCACCACCACAGTCAACATCTAAAACACCACCACCACCACAGTCAACATGTACACCACAAGCACCACCACAGTCAACATGTACACCACCACCATCGCAGTCAACATGTACACCACCACCACAGTCAATATGAACCCCCCCCGACCACCACCACTACAGTCAACATGTACACCACCAGCACAGTCAATATGTACACCAACACTAAAGTCAACATGTACACCAGCAAAACAGTCAACAGGTACATCCCCACCACCACAGTCAACATGTTCACCCAACCATACAGTCACCATGTACACCACCATCACAATCAACATGTACACCATCCCCACAGTCAACATGTACAGCCACATCATAGACAATATGAACACCATCACCCCACCACGACAGTCAACATGTGCACAACCACCACAGTCGATATGTACACACCACCACAGTCAACATGTACACTACCACAGTTAACATGTACACCAGCACAGTCAACATGCACACCACCACAGTCAACATGTAAACCACCACAGTCAACATGTACAACACACAGTCAACATGTACACCTTTACAGTCAACATGTACACACCACCACAGTCAACATGTACACCACCACAGTCAACATGTAAACCACCACAGTCAACATGTACAACACACAGTCAACATGTACACCTTTAGAGTCAACATGTACACACCACTACAGTCAACATGTAAACCACCACAGTCAACATGTACACCACCACAGTCAACATGTAAACCACCACAGTCAACATGTTTACCACCACCACCACAGTCAACATGTACACCACCACCACCACCACAGTCAACATGTACACCACCACCACCACAGTCAACATGTACACCACCACCACCACCACTACAGTCAACATGTTTACCACCACCACCACAGTCAACATGTTTACCACCACCACCACCACAGTCAACATGTACACCACCACCACCACCACTACCCCCACAGTCAAAATGCACACCACCACCACAGTCAATATGTACACCGCCACCACCACAGTCAACATGTAAACCACCACAGTCAAAATGCACATGACCACCACCACAGTCAATATGTACACCACCACAGTCAATATGTTTACCACCACCACCACAGTCAATATGTACACCACCACAGTCAATATGTACATCACCACAGTCAATATGTTTACCACCACCACCACCACCACAGTCAATATGTTTACCACCACCACCACCACCACCACCACAGTCAATATGTACACCACCACAGTCAATATGTACACCACCACAGTCAATATGTTTACCACAACCACCACCACCACAGTCAACATGTACACCACCACCACCACCACCACTACTCCCACAGTCAAAATGCACACCACCACCACCACAGTCAATATGTACACCACCACCACCACCATAGTCAAAATGCACACCATCAGAGTCAATATGTACACAACCACCACAGTCAACAAGTACACCACCACAGTCAATATGTACACCACCACAGTCAATATGTACACCACCACCACAGTCAACAAGTACACCACCACCACCACAGTCAATCCTTCTTGTTCTTTTAACCCTAATCCTTCTTGTTCTTTAAAGGTTAATCATTGTTGTTCTTTCTCTTGTATTTCACAGTCAAAATAGGTACATTGTAGAATGAGCAGGGTCCCTATTGCAGTTATCCCAAAAAGAAAAAAAATCAATAATATCAATCTCAATATTATATACATTATTAACAATGGGATGTTGAGCTGAAGTCTATAGACCTAAAGCTATTGTTTACAAAAGAGCTGAAGAATGAGGGAATTAAATCACAATCAATAATATAAAAACACCCTCACCATACGGACAATCAAAAATACAATATTTTATTTGCCTGTCTCTCATTCTACCAAGCTGTTTTAGAGTCACGTGGTCCCTTAAAATGTAACAACAATACCTCTATTAAAAGGAAAACTCCACCCAAAAACAATATTTTGCTATTTGTTTCTTTAGTCCATTGTTGATATTGTCCCAACATTTTATACATATATTGATGATCCATTTCATAACGACATTTTTATGTGGTTATTTAAAATCATTGCAATTAAAATAAAGTGTCAAATAAAATATATAATAAAATGTAAAATAAAAAAGCATAAGACAGCTTTCAATAACATGTGGTTATATTTGTGTTGACATATTATAAGGGCAACACATAATACTGGTGGTTCCTAAGCAACATGTTTATTCAAACACAGAGAGACTGTCAGACACTCAGCCCATGTCATTGTTGCTGAATCCCAAGAAGCATGCAAAACTAAGAGTTGCCTGCATTCCAAATGGCACCCCATTCTCTATATAGTGGTTCTAAGTAGTGCACCCTATTCTCTAATATAGTCCACTGGTTCTAAGTAGTGCACCTTATTCTCTATATAGTGGTTCTAAGTAGTGCACCCCATTCTCTATATAGTGGTTCTAAATAGTGCACTGAAATTTCTCTGTATAGTGGTTTTAAGTAGTGCGCCCCATTCTCGATATGGTGGTTCTAAGTAGTGCACCCCATTCTCCAAATAGTGGATCTAAGTAGTGCACCCTATTCTCTAATATAGTCCACTGTTTCTAAGTAGTGCACCCCATTCTCTATATAGTGGTTCTAAGTAGTGCACCCCATTCTCTATATGGTGGTTCTAAGTAGTGCACCCCATTCTCCAAATAGTGATTCTAAGTAGTGCACCCTATTCTCTAATATAGTCCACTGTTTCTAAGTAGTGCACCCCATTCTCTATATAGTGGTTCTAAGTAGTGCACCATATTCTCTATATAGTGGTTCTAAGTAGGGCACCCTATTCTCTAATATATTCCACTGGTTCTAAGTAGTGCACCCCATTCTCTATATAGTGGTTCTAAGTAGTGCACCCTATTCTCTATATACCGGTTCTAAGTAGTGCACCCTATTCTCTATATAGTCCACAGGTTCTAAGTAGTGCACCCTATACTCTATATAGTCCACTGGTTTTAAGTAGTGCACCCTATTCTCTAATAGAGTCCAAGTAGTGCACCCCATTCTATATATAGTGGTTCTAAGTAGTGCAACCTATTCTCTATATAGTGGTTCTAAGCAGTGAACCCTATTCTCTATATAGTGATTCTAAGTAGTGCACCATATTCTCTATATAGTGGTTCTAAGTAGTTCCCCCTATTCTCTAAATAGTGATTCTAAATAGTGCACCCTATTCTCTATATAGTGATTCTAAGTAGTGCACCCTATTCTCTATATATTCCACTGGTTCTAAGTAGTGCCCCATATTCTCTATATAGTGGTTCTAAGTAGGGCACCCTATTCTCTAATAGAGTCCACTGGTTCTAAGTAGTGCCCCATATTCTCTATATAGTGGTTCTAAGTAGTGCACCCTATTCTCTATATACCGGTTCTAAGTAGTGCACCCTATTCTCTATTCTCTTATTATTCGACCATGCTGGTCATTTATGAACATTTGAACATCTTGGCCATGTTCTGTTATAATCTCCACCCGGCACAGCCAGAAGAGGACTGGCCACCCCACATAGCCTGGTTCCTCTCTAGGTTTCTTCCTAGGTATTTGCCTTTCTAGGGAGTTTTTCCTAGCCACCGTGCTTCTACACCTGCATTGCTTGCTGTTTGGGGTTTTAGGCTGGGTTTCTGTACAGCACTTTGAGATATCAGCTGATGTACGAAGGGCTATATAAATACATTTGATTTGATTTGATTTGATATAGTAGTGCACCCTATACTCTATATAGTCCACTGGTTTTAAGTAGTGCACCCTATTCTCTATATAGTGGTTCTAAGTAGTGCACCATATTATCTATTTAGTGGTTCTAAGTAGTGCATCCTATTCTCTATATAGTGGTTCTAAGTAGTGCACCCTATTCTCTATCTAGTGGTTCTAAGTAGTGCACCCCATTCTCTATATAGTGCTCCTAAGTAGTACACCCTATTCTCTAATAGAGTCCACTGGTTCTAAGTAGTGCACCCCATTCTCCAAATAGTGGTTTTAAGTAGTGCACCCTATTCTCTATATAGTGGTTATAAGTATTGCATCCTATTCTCTACATAGTGGTTCTAAGTAGTGCATCCTATTCTCTACATAGTGGTACTAAGTAGTGCACCCTATTCTCTATACAGTTCACAGGTTCTAAGTCGTGCACCCTATTCTCTATATAGTGGTTCTAAGTAGTGCACCCTATTCTCTAAATAGTTCACTGGTTCTAAGTAGTGCACCCCATTCTTTATATAGTGGTTCTAAGTAGTGCAACCTATTCTCTATATAGTGGTTCTAAGTCGTGCACCCTATTCTCTATATAGTGGTTCTAAGTAGTGCATCCTATTCTCTACATAGTGGTTCTAAGTAATGCATCCTATTCTCTATATAGTCCACTGGTTCTAAGTAGTACCCCCTATTCTCTATATAGTGATCCTGTTCTATGTAGTGCCTCCTATTCTCTATATAGTGGTTCTAAGTAATGCACCCCATTCTCTATATAGTGGTTCTAAGTAGGGCACCCTATTCTCTAATATAGTCCACTGGTTCTAAGTAGTGCACCCTATTCTCTAATAGAGTCCACTGGTTCTATATAGTGCACCCCGTTCTCTATATAGTGGTTCTAAGTAGTGCACCCTATTCTCTATATAGCAGTTCTAAGTAGTGCACCCTATTCTCTATATAGCAGTTCTAAGTAGTGCACCCTATTCTCTATATAGTGAACCTGTTCTATGTAGTGCCTCCTATTCTCTATATAGTGGTTCTAAGTAATGCACCCCATTCTCTATATAGTGGTTCTAAGTAGGGCACCCTATTCTCTAATATAGTCCACTGGTTCTAAGTAGTGCACCAAATTCTTTATATATTGGTTCTAAGTAGTGCACCCTATTCTCGAATAGAGTCCACTGGTTCTATATAGTGCACCCCGTTCTCTATATAGTGGTTCTAAGTAGTGCACCCTATTCTCTATATAGCAGTTCTAAGTAGTGCACCCTATTCTCTATATAGTCCACAGGTTCTAAGTAGTGCACCCTATTCTCTATATAGTGGTTCTAAGCAGTGCACCGTATTCTCTATATAGTGGTTCTAAGTAGTGCACCCTATTCTCTATATAGTCCACTGGTTCTAAGTAGTGCACCCCATTCTCTATATAGTGGTTCTAAGTAGTGCACCCCATACTATATATAGTGGTTCTAAGTAGTGCACCCTATTCTCTATATAATGGTTCTAAGTAGTGCCCCCTATTCTCTATATAGTGGTTCTAAGTAGTCCACCCCATTATCTATATAGTGCACTGGTTCTAAGAAGTGCACCCTATTCTCTTTATAGTCCACTGGTTCTAAGTAGTGCCCCCTATTCTCGATATAGTGCACTGGTTCTAAGTAGTGCACACTATTCTCTATATAGTGGTTCTAAGTAGTGCACTATATTCTCTATTTAGTCCACTGGTTCTAAGTAGTGCACCCTATTCTCTATATAGTGCACTGGTTCTAAGTAGTGCACCCAATTCTCTATATAGTGGTTCTAAGTAGTGCACCCCATACTCTATATAGTGGTTCTAAGCAGTGCACCCTATTCTCTATATAGTGGTTCTAAGTAGTGCATCCTATTCTCTATATAGTGGTTCTAAGTAGTGCACCCTATTCTCTATATAGTGGTTCTATGTAGTGCACCCTATTCTCTATATAGTCCACAGGTTCTAAGTAGTGCACCCTATTCTCTATATAGTCCACTGGTTCTAAGTAGTGCACCCAATTCTCTATATAGTGGTTCTAAGTAGTGCACCCCATACTCTATATAGTGGTTCTAAGTAGTCCACCCCATTATCTATATAGTGCACTGGTTCTAAGAATAGCACCCTATTCTCTATATAGTCCACTGGTTCTAGGAAGTGCACCCTATTCTCTTTATAGTCCACTGGTTCTAAGTAGTTCCCCCTATTCTCGATATAGTGCACTGGTTCTAAGTAGTGCCCCCTATTCTCTATATAGTGGTGCAAAGTAATGCACCCTATTCTCTATATAGTCCCCTGGTTCTAAGTAGTGCCCCCTATTCTCTATATAGTGCACTATTTCGAAGGAGTGCACCCCATTCTCTATATAGTGGTGCAAAGTAATGCACCCTATTCTCTATATAGTCCACTGGTTCTAAGTCGTGCCCCCTGTTCTCTATATAGTGGTTCTAAGTAGTGCACCCTATTCTCTATATTGTGGTTCTAAGTAGTGCACCCTATTCTCTATATAGTCCACAGGTTCTAAGTAGTGCACCCTATTCTCTATATAGTCCACTGGTTCTAAGTAGTGCCCCCTATTCTCTATATAGTGCACTATTTCGAAGTAGTGCACCCTATTCTCTATATAGTGGTGCAAAGTAATGCAGCCTATTCCCTATATAGTCCACTGGTTCTAAGTCGTGCCCTCTATTCTCTATATAGTGGTTCTAAGTAGTGCACCCTATTCTCTATATAGTCCACAGGTTCTAAGTAGTGCACCCTATTCTCTATATAGTCCACTGGTATTAAGTAGTGCACCCTATTCTCTATATAGGCCACTGGTTCTAAGGTGTGCACCCCATTCTCTATATAGTGGTTCTAAGTAGTGCACCCCATACTCTATATAGTGGTTCTAAGTAGTGCACCCTATTCTCTATATAGTGGTTCTAAGTAGTGCCCCCTATTCTCTATATAGTGGTTCTAAGTAGTCCACCCCATTATCTATATAGTGCACTGGTTCTAAGAAGTGCACCCTATTCTCTATATAGTCCACTGGTTTTAAGAAGTGCACCCTATTCTCTTTATGGTCCACTGGTTCTAAGTAGTGCCCCCTATTCTCGATATAGTGCACTGGTTCTAAGTAGTGCCCCCTATTCTCTATATAGTGGTTCTAAGTAGTGCACTATATTCTCTATTTAGTCCACTGGTTCTAAGTAGTGCACCCTATTCTCTATATAGTCCACTTGTTTTAAGAAGTGCACCCTATTCTCTTTATAGTCCACTGGTTCAAAGTAGTGCCCCCTATTCTCGATATAGTGCACTGGTTCTAAGTAGTGCCCCCTATTCTCTATATAGTGGTTCTAAGTAGTACACCCTATTCTCTATAGTGCACTGGTTCAATGTAGTGCCCCCTATTCCCTATATAGTGGTTCTAAGTAGTGCACCCTATTCTCTAATATAGTCCACTGGTTCTGAGTAGTGCACCTCAGTCTCTATATAGTGGTTCTAAGTAGTGCACCCTATTCTCTAATATAGTCCACTGGTTCTAAGTAGTGCACCCCGTTCTCTATATAGTGGTTCTAAGTAGTGCACCCTATTCTCTATATAGCAGTTCTAAGTAGTGCACCCTATTCTCTATATAGTCCACAGGTTCTAAGTAGTGCACCCTATTCTCTATATAGTGGTTCTAAGCAGTGCACCGTATTCTCTATATAGTGGTTCTAAGTAGTGCACCCTATTCTCTATATAGTGGTTATAAGTATTGCACCCTATTCTCTACATAGTGGTTCTAAGTCGTGCATCCTATTCTCTACATAGTGGTTCTAAGTAGTGCACCCTATTATCTATATAGTTCACTGGTTCTAAGTAGTGCACCCTATTCTCTAAATAGTTCACTGGTTCTAAGTAGTGCACCCCATTCTTTATATAGTGGTTCTAAGTAGTGCAACCTATTCTCTATATAGTGGTTCTAAGTAGTTCCCCCTATTCTCTAAATAGTGATTCTAAATAGTGCACCCTATTCTCTATATAGTGATTCTAAGTAGTGCACCCTATTCTCTATATATTCCACTGGTTCTAAGTAGTGCACCATATTCTCTATATAGTGGTTCTAAGTAGGGCACCCTATTCTCTAATAGAGTCCACTGGTTCTAAGTAGTGCACCCCATTCTCTATATAGTGGTTCTAAGTAGTGCACCCTATTCTCTATATACCGGTTCTAAGTAGTGCACCCTATTCTCTATATAGTCCACAGGTTCTAAGTAGTGCACCCTATACTCTATATAGTCCACTGGTTTTAAGTAGTGCACCCTATTCTCTAATAGAGTCCACTGGTTCTATATAGTGCACCCCGTTCTCTATATAGTGGTTCTAAGTAGTGCACCCTATTCTCTATATAGCAGTTCTAAGTAGTGCACCCTATTCTCTATATAGTCCACAGGTTCTAAGTAGTGCACCCTATTCTCTATATAGTCCACTGGTTCTAAGTAGTGCACCCCATTCTCTATATAGTGGTTCTAAGTAGTGCACCCCATACTCTATATAGTGGTTCTAAGTAGTGCACCCTATTCTCTATATAGTGGTTCTAAGTAGTGCCCCCTATTCTCTATATAGTGGTTCTAAGTAGTCCACCCCATTATCTATATAGTGCACTGGTTCTAAGAATTGCACCCTATTCTCTATATAGTCCACTGGTTCTAAGAAGTGCACCCTATTATCTATATAGTTCACTGGTTCTAAGTAGTGCACCCTATTCTCTAAATAGTTCACTGGTTCTAAGTAGTGCACCCCATTCTTTATATAGTGGTTCTAAGTAGTGCAACCTATTCTCTATATAGTGGTTCTAAGCAGTGCACCCTATTCTCTATATAGTGATTCTAAGTAGTGCACCATATTCTCTATATAGTGGTTCTAAGTAATGCATCCTATTCTCTATATAGTCCACTGGTTCTAAGTAGTGCACCCCATTCTATATATAGTGGTTCTAAGTAGTGCAACCTATTCTCTATATAGTGGTTCTAAGCAGTGAACCCTATTCTCTATATAGTGATTCTAAGTAGTGCACCATATTCTCTATATAGTGGTTCTAAGTAGTTCCCCCTATTCACTAAATAGTGATTCTAAATAGTGCACCCTATTCTCTATATAGTGATTCTAAGTAGTGCACCCTATTCTCTATATATTCCACTGGTTCTAAGTAGTGCCCCATATTCTCTATATAGTGGTTCTAAGTAGGGCACCCTATTCTCTAATAGAGTCCACTGGTTCTAAGTAGTGCCCCATATTCTCTATATAGTTGTTCTAAGTAGTTCCCCCTATTCTCTAAATAGTGATTCTAAATAGTGCACCCTATTCTCTATATAGTGATTCTAAGTAGTGCACCCTATTCTCTATATATTCCACTGGTTCTAAGTAGTGCCCCATATTCTCTATATAGTGGTTCTAAGTAGGGCACCCTATTCTCTAATAGAGTCCACTGGTTCTAAGTAGTGCCCCATATTCTCTATATAGTTGTTCTAAGTAGTGCACCCTATTCTCTATATACCGGTTCTAAGTAGTGCACCCTATTCTCTATTCTCTTATTATTCGACCATGCTGGTCATTTATGAACATTTGAACATCTTGGCCATGTTCTGTTATAATCTCCACCCGGCACAGCCAGAAGAGGACTGGCCACCCCACATAGCCTGGTTCCTCTCTAGGTTTCTTCCTAGGTATTTGCCTTTCTAGGGAGTTTTTCCTAGCCACCGTGCTTCTACACCTGCATTGCTTGCTGTTTGGGGTTTTAGGCTGGGTTTCTGTACAGCACTTTGAGATATCAGCTGATGTACGAAGGGCTATATAAATAAATTTGATTTGATTTTATTTGATATAGTCCACAGGTTCTAAGTAGTGCACCCTATACTCTATATAGTCCACTGGTTTTAAGTAGTGCACCCTATTCTCTATATAGTGGTTCTAAGTAGTGCACCATATTATCTATTTAGTGGTTCTAAGTAGTGCATCCTATTCTCTATATAGTGGTTCTAAGTAGTGCACCCTATTCTCTATCTAGTGGTTCTAAGTAGTGCACCCCATTCTCTATATAGTGCTCCTAAGTAGTACACCCTATTCTCTAATAGAGTCCACTGGTTCTAAGTAGTGCACCCCATTCTCCAAATAGTGGTTTTAAGTAGTGCACCCTATTCTCTATATAGTGGTTATAAGTATTGCATCCTATTCTCTACATAGTGGTTCTAAGTAGTGCATCCTATTCTCTACATAGTGGTTCTAAGTAGTGCACCCTATTCTCTATACAGTTCACAGGTTCTAAGTCGTGCACCCTATTCTCTATATAGTGGTTCTAAGTAGTGCACCCTATTCTCTAAATAGTTCACTGGTTCTAAGTAGTGCACCCTATTCTCTATATAGTGGTTCTATGTAGTGCACCCTATTCTCTATATAGTCCACAGGTTCTAAGTAGTGCACCCTATTCTCTATATAGTCCACTGGTTCTAAGTAGTGCACCCAATTCTCTATATAGTGGTTCTAAGTAGTGCACCCCATACTCTATATAGTGGTTCTAAGTAGTCCACCCCATTATCTATATAGTGCACTGGTTCTAAGAATAGCACCCTATTCTCTATATAGTCCACTGGTTCTAGGAAGTGCACCCTATTCTCTTTATAGTCCACTGGTTCTAAGTAGTTCCCCCTATTCTCGATATAGTGCACTGGTTCTAAGTAGTGCCCCCTATTCTCTATATAGTGGTGCAAAGTAATGCACCCTATTCTCTATATAGTCCCCTGGTTCTAAGTAGTGCCCCCTATTCTCTATATAGTGCACTATTTCGAAGGAGTGCACCCCATTCTCTATATAGTGGTGCAAAGTAATGCACCCTATTCTCTATATAGTCCACTGGTTCTAAGTCGTGCCCCCTGTTCTCTATATAGTGGTTCTAAGTAGTGCACCCTATTCTCTATATTGTGGTTCTAAGTAGTGCACCCTATTCTCTATATAGTCCACAGGTTCTAAGTAGTGCACCCTATTCTCTATATAGTCCACTGGTTCTAAGTAGTGCCCCCTATTCTCTATATAGTGCACTATTTCGAAGTAGTGCACCCTATTCTCTATATAGTGGTGCAAAGTAATGCAGCCTATTCTCTATATAGTCCACTGGTTCTAAGTCGTGCCCTCTATTCTCTATATAGTGGTTCTAAGTAGTGCACCCTATTCTCTATATAGTCCACAGGTTCTAAGTAGTGCACCCTATTCTCTATATAGTCCACTGGTATTAAGTAGTGCACCCTATTCTCTATATAGGCCACTGGTTCTAAGGTGTGCACCCCATTCTCTATATAGTGGTTCTAAGTAGTGCACCCCATACTCTATATAGTGGTTCTAAGTAGTGCACCCTATTCTCTATATAGTGGTTCTAAGTAGTGCCCCCTATTCTCTATATAGTGGTTCTAAGTAGTCCACCCCATTATCTATATAGTGCACTGGTTCTAAGAAGTGCACCCTATTCTCTATATAGTCCACTGGTTTTAAGAAGTGCACCCTATTCTCTTTATGGTCCACTGGTTCTAAGTAGTGCCCCCTATTCTCGATATAGTGCACTGGTTCTAAGTAGTGCCCCCTATTCTCTATATAGTGGTTCTAAGTAGTGCACTATATTCTCTATTTAGTCCACTGGTTCTAAGTAGTGCACCCTATTCTCTATATAGTCCACTTGTTTTAAGAAGTGCACCCTATTCTCTTTATAGTCCACTGGTTCAAAGTAGTGCCCCCTATTCTCGATATAGTGCACTGGTTCTAAGTAGTGCCCCCTATTCTCTATATAGTGGTTCTAAGTAGTACACCCTATTCTCTATATAGTGCACTGGTTCAATGTAGTGCCCCCTATTCCCTATATAGTGGTTCTAAGTAGTGCACCCTATTCTCTAATATAGTCCACTGGTTCTGAGTAGTGCACCTCAGTCTCTATATAGTGGTTCTAAGTAGTGCACCCTATTCTCTAATATAGTCCACTGGTTCTAAGTAGTGCACCCTATTCTCTAATAGAGTCCACTGGTTCTATATAGTGCACCCCGTTCTCTATATAGTGGTTCTAAGTAGTGCACCCTATTCTCTATATAGCAGTTCTAAGTAGTGCACCCTATTCTCTATATAGTCCACAGGTTCTAAGTAGTGCACCCTATTCTCTATATAGTGGTTCTAAGCAGTGCACCGTATTCTCTATATAGTGGTTCTAAGTAGTGCACCCTATTCTCTATATAGTGGTTATAAGTATTGCACCCTATTCTCTACATAGTGGTTCTAAGTCGTGCATCCTATTCTCTACATAGTGGTTCTAAGTAGTGCACCCTATTATCTATATAGTTCACTGGTTCTAAGTAGTGCACCCTATTCTCTAAATAGTTCACTGGTTCTAAGTAGTGCACCCCATTCTTTATATAGTGGTTCTAAGTAGTGCAACCTATTCTCTATATAGTGGTTCTAAGTAGTTCCCCCTATTCTCTAAATAGTGATTCTAAATAGTGCACCCTATTCTCTATATAGTGATTCTAAGTAGTGCACCCTATTCTCTATATATTCCACTGGTTCTAAGTAGTGCACCATATTCTCTATATAGTGGTTCTAAGTAGGGCACCCTATTCTCTAATAGAGTCCACTGGTTCTAAGTAGTGCACCCCATTCTCTATATAGTGGTTCTAAGTAGTGCACCCTATTCTCTATATACCGGTTCTAAGTAGTGCACCCTATTCTCTATATAGTCCACAGGTTCTAAGTAGTGCACCCTATACTCTATATAGTCCACTGGTTTTAAGTAGTGCACCCTATTCTCTAATAGAGTCCACTGGTTCTATATAGTGCACCCCGTTCTCTATATAGTGGTTCTAAGTAGTGCACCCTATTCTCTATATAGCAGTTCTAAGTAGTGCACCCTATTCTCTATATAGTCCACAGGTTCTAAGTAGTGCACCCTATTCTCTATATAGTCCACTGGTTCTAAGTAGTGCACCCCATTCTCTATATAGTGGTTCTAAGTAGTGCACCCCATACTCTATATAGTGGTTCTAAGTAGTGCACCCTATTCTCTATATAGTGGTTCTAAGTAGTGCCCCCTATTCTCTATATAGTGGTTCTAAGTAGTCCACCCCATTATCTATATAGTGCACTGGTTCTAAGAATTGCACCCTATTCTCTATATAGTCCACTGGTTCTAAGAAGTGCACCCTATTATCTATATAGTTCACTGGTTCTAAGTAGTGCACCCTATTCTCTAAATAGTTCACTGGTTCTAAGTAGTGCACCCCATTCTTTATATAGTGGTTCTAAGTAGTGCAACCTATTCTCTATATAGTGGTTCTAAGCAGTGCACCCTATTCTCTATATAGTGATTCTAAGTAGTGCACCATATTCTCTATATAGTGGTTCTAAGTAATGCATCCTATTCTCTATATAGTCCACTGGTTCTAAGTAGTGCACCCCATTCTATATATAGTGGTTCTAAGTAGTGCAACCTATTCTCTATATAGTGGTTCTAAGCAGTGAACCCTATTCTCTATATAGTGATTCTAAGTAGTGCACCATATTCTCTATATAGTGGTTCTAAGTAGTTCCCCCTATTCACTAAATAGTGATTCTAAATAGTGCACCCTATTCTCTATATAGTGATTCTAAGTAGTGCACCCTATTCTCTATATATTCCACTGGTTCTAAGTAGTGCCCCATATTCTCTATATAGTGGTTCTAAGTAGGGCACCCTATTCTCTAATAGAGTCCACTGGTTCTAAGTAGTGCCCCATATTCTCTATATAGTTGTTCTAAGTAGTTCCCCCTATTCTCTAAATAGTGATTCTAAATAGTGCACCCTATTCTCTATATAGTGATTCTAAGTAGTGCACCCTATTCTCTATATATTCCACTGGTTCTAAGTAGTGCCCCATATTCTCTATATAGTGGTTCTAAGTAGGGCACCCTATTCTCTAATAGAGTCCACTGGTTCTAAGTAGTGCCCCATATTCTCTATATAGTTGTTCTAAGTAGTGCACCCTATTCTCTATATACCGGTTCTAAGTAGTGCACCCTATTCTCTATTCTCTTATTATTCGACCATGCTGGTCATTTATGAACATTTGAACATCTTGGCCATGTTCTGTTATAATCTCCACCCGGCACAGCCAGAAGAGGACTGGCCACCCCACATAGCCTGGTTCCTCTCTAGGTTTCTTCCTAGGTATTTGCCTTTCTAGGGAGTTTTTCCTAGCCACCGTGCTTCTACACCTGCATTGCTTGCTGTTTGGGGTTTTAGGCTGGGTTTCTGTACAGCACTTTGAGATATCAGCTGATGTACGAAGGGCTATATAAATAAATTTGATTTGATTTTATTTGATATAGTCCACAGGTTCTAAGTAGTGCACCCTATACTCTATATAGTCCACTGGTTTTAAGTAGTGCACCCTATTCTCTATATAGTGGTTCTAAGTAGTGCACCATATTATCTATTTAGTGGTTCTAAGTAGTGCATCCTATTCTCTATATAGTGGTTCTAAGTAGTGCACCCTATTCTCTATCTAGTGGTTCTAAGTAGTGCACCCCATTCTCTATATAGTGCTCCTAAGTAGTACACCCTATTCTCTAATAGAGTCCACTGGTTCTAAGTAGTGCACCCCATTCTCCAAATAGTGGTTTTAAGTAGTGCACCCTATTCTCTATATAGTGGTTATAAGTATTGCATCCTATTCTCTACATAGTGGTTCTAAGTAGTGCATCCTATTCTCTACATAGTGGTTCTAAGTAGTGCACCCTATTCTCTATACAGTTCACAGGTTCTAAGTCGTGCACCCTATTCTCTATATAGTGGTTCTAAGTAGTGCACCCTATTCTCTAAATAGTTCACTGGTTCTAAGTAGTGCAACCCATTCTTTATATAGTGGTTCTAAGTAGTGCAACCTATTCTCTATATAGTGGTTCTAAGTCGTGCACCCTATTCTCTATATAGTGGTTCTAAGTAGTGCATCCTATTCTCTACATAGTGGTTCTAAGTAATGCATCCTATTCTCTATATAGTCCACTGGTTCTAAGTAGTACCCCCTATTCTCTATATAGTGATCCTGTTCTATGTAGTGCCTCCTATTCTCTATATAGTGGTTCTAAGTAATGCACCCCATTCTCTATATAGTGGTTCTAAGTAGGGCACCCTATTCTCTAATATAGTCCACTGGTTCTAAGTAGTGCACCCTATTCTCTAATAGAGTCCACTGGTTCTATATAGTGCACCCCGTTCTCTATATAGTGGTTCTAAGTAGTGCACCCTATTCTCTATATAGCAGTTCTAAGTAGTGCACCCTATTCTCTATATAGTGAACCTGTTCTATGTAGTGCCTCCTATTCTCTATATAGTGGTTCTAAGTAATGCACCCCATTCTCTATATAGTGGTTCTAAGTAGGGCACCCTATTCTCTAATATAGTCCACTGGTTCTAAGTAGTGCACCAAATTCTTTATATATTGGTTCTAAGTAGTGCACCCCATACTATATATAGTGGTTCTAAGTAGTGCACCCTATTCTCTATATAATGGTTCTAAGTAGTGCCCCCTATTCTCTATATAGTGGTTCTAAGTAGTCCACCCCATTATCTATATAGTGCACTGGTTCTAAGAAGTGCACCCTATTCTCTTTATAGTCCACTGGTTCTAAGTAGTGTCCCCTATTCTCGATATAGTGCACTGGTTCTAAGTAGTGCACCCTATTCTCTATATAGTGGTTCTAAGTAGTGCACTATATTCTCTATTTAGTCCACTGGTTCTAAGTAGTGCACCCTATTCTCTATATAGTGCACTGGTTCTAAGTAGTGCACCCAATTCTCTATATAGTGGTTCTAAGTAGTGCACCCCATACTCTATATAGTGGTTCTAAGCAGTGCACCCTATTCTCTATATAGTGGTTCTAAGTAGTGCATCCTATTCTCTATATAGTGGTTCTAAGTAGTGCACCCTATTCTCTATATAGTGGTTCTATGTAGTGCACCCTATTCTCTATATAGTCCACAGGTTCTAAGTAGTGCACCCTATTCTCTATATAGTCCACTGGTTCTAAGTAGTGCACCCAATTCTCTATATAGTGGTTCTAAGTAGTGCACCCCATACTCTATATAGTGGTTCTAAGTAGTCCACCCCATTATCTATATAGTGCACTGGTTCTAAGAATTGCACCCTATTCTCTATATAGTCCACTGGTTCTAGGAAGTGCACCCTATTCTCTTTATAGTCCACTGGTTCTAAGTAGTTCCCCCTATTCTCGATATAGTGCACTGGTTCTAAGTAGTGCCCCCTATTCTCTATATAGTGGTGCAAAGTAATGCACCCTATTCTCTATATAGTCCCCTGGTTCTAAGTCGTGCCCCCTGTTCTCTATATAGTGGTTCTAAGTAGTGCACCCTATTCTCTATATTGTGGTTCTAAGTAGTGCACCCTATTCTCTATATAGTCCACAGGTTCTAAGTAGTGCACCCTATTCTCTATATAGTCCACTGGTTCTAATTAGTGCACCCCATTCTCTATATAGTCCACTGGTTCTATGTAGTGCCCCCTATTCTCTATATAGTGCACTATTTCGAAGTAGTGCACCCTATTCTCTATATAGTGGTGCAAAGTAATGCAGCCTATTCTCTATATAGTCCACTGGTTCTAAGTCGTGCTCTCTATTCTCTATATAGTGGTTCTAAGTAGTGCACCCTATTCTCTATATAGTCCACAGGTTCTAAGTAGTGCACCCTATTCTCTATATAGTCCACTGGTTTTAAGTAGTGCACCCTATTCTCTATATAGGCCACTGGTTCTAAGTAGTGCACCCCATTCTCTATATAGTGGTTCTAAGTAGTGCACCCCATACTCTATATAGTGGTTCTAAGTAGTGCACCCTATTCTCTATATAGTGGTTCTAAGTTGTGCCCCCTATTCTCTATATAGTGGTTCTAAGTAGTCCACCCCATTATCTATATAGTGCACTGGTTCTAAGAAGTGCACCCTATTCTCTATATAGTCCACTGGTTTTAAGAAGTGCACCCTATTCTCTTTATGGTCCACTGGTTCTAAGTAGTGCCCCCTATTCTCGATATAGTGCACTGGTTCTAAGTAGTGCCCCCTATTCTCTATATAGTGGTTCTAAGTAGTGCACTATATTCTCTATTTAGTCCACTGGTTCTAAGTAGTGCACCCTATTCTCTATATAGTCCACTTGTTTTAAGAAGTGCACCCTATTCTCTTTATAGTCCACTGGTTCAAAGTAGTGCCCCCTATTCTCGATATAGTGCACTGGTTCTAAGTAGTGTCCCCTATTCTCTATATAATGGTTCTAAGTAGTGCCCCCTATTCTCTATATAGTGGTTCTAAGTAGTCCACCCCATTATCTATATAGTGCACTGGTTCTAAGAAGTGCACCCTATTCTCTTTATAGTCCACTGGTTCTAAGTAGTGCCCCCTATTCTCGATATAGTGCACTGGTTCTAAGTAGTGCACCCTATTCTCTATATAGTGGTTCTAAGTAGTGCACTATATTCTCTATTTAGTCCACTGGTTCTAAGTAGTGCACCCTATTCTCTATATAGTGCACTGGTTCTAAGTAGTGCACCCAATTCTCTATATAGTGGTTCTAAGTAGTGCACCCCATACTCTATATAGTGGTTCTAAGCAGTGCACCCTATTCTCTATATAGTGGTTCTAAGTAGTGCACCCTATTCTCTATATAATGGTTCTAAGTAGTGCCCCCTATTCTCTATATAGTGGTTCTAAGTAGTCCACCCCATTATCTATATAGTGCACTGGTTCTAAGAAGTGCACCCTATTCTCTTTATAGTCCACTGGTTCTAAGTAGTGCCCCCTATTCTCGATATAGTGCACTGGTTCTAAGTAGTGCACCCTATTCTCTATATAGTGGTTCTAAGTAGTGCACTATATTCTCTATTTAGTCCACTGGTTCTAAGTAGTGCACCCTATTCTCTATATAGTGCACTGGTTCTAAGTAGTGCACCCAATTCTCTATATAGTGGTTCTAAGTAGTGCACCCCATACTCTATATAGTGGTTCTAAGCAGTGCACCCTATTCTCTAAATAGTGGTTCTAAGTAGTGCATCCTATTCTCTATATAGTGGTTCTAAGTAGTGCACCCTATTCTCTATATAGTGGTTCTATGTAGTGCACCCTATTCTCTATATAGTCCACAGGTTCTAAGTAGTGCACCCTATTCTCTATATAGTCCACTGGTTCTAAGTAGTGCACCCAATTCTCTATATAGTGGTTCTAAGTAGTGCACCCCATACTCTATATAGTGGTTCTAAGTAGTCCACCCCATTATCTATATAGTGCACTGGTTCTAAGAATTGCACCCTATTCTCTATATAGTCCACTGGTTCTAGGAAGTGCACCCTATTCTCTTTATAGTCCACTGGTTCTAAGTAGTTCCCCCTATTCTCGATATAGTGCACTGGTTCTAAGTAGTGCCCCCTATTCTCTATTTAGTGGTGCAAAGTAATGCACCCTATTCTCTATATAGTCCCCTGGTTCTAAGTAGTGCCCCCTATTCTCTATATAGTGCACTATTTCGAAGGAGTGCACCCCATTCTCTATATAGTGGTGCAAAGTAATGCACCCTATTCTCTATATAGTCCACTGGTTCTAAGTCGTGCCCCCTGTTCTCTATATAGTGGTTCTAAGTAGTGCACCCTATTCTCTATATTGTGGTTCTAAGTAGTGCACCCTATTCTCTATATAGTCCACAGTTTCTAAGTAGTGCACCCTATTCTCTATATAGTCCACTGGTTCTAATTAGTGCACCCCATTCTCTATATAGTGGTTCTAAGTAGTGCACCCCATACTCTATATAGTGGTTCTAAGTAGTGCACCCTATTCTCTATATAGTGGTTCTAAGTAGTGCCCCCTATTCTCTATATAGTGGTTCTAAGTAGTCCACCCCATTATCTATATAGTGCACTGGTTCTAAGAATTGCACCCTATTCTCTATATAGTCCACTGGTTCTAAGTAGTGCCCCCTATTCTCTATATAGTGCACTATTTCGAAGTAGTGCACCCTATTCTCTATATAGTGGTGCAAAGTAATGCAGCCTATTCTCTATATAGTCCACTGGTTCTAAGTCGTGCCCTCTATTCTCTATATAGTGGTTCTAAGTAGTGCACCCTATTCTCTATATAGTCCACAGGTTCTAAGTAGTGCACCCTATTCTCTATATAGTCCACTGGTTTTAAGTAGTGCACCCTATTCTCTATATAGGCCACTGGTTCTAAGTAGTGCACCCCATTCTCTATATAGTGGTTCTAAGTAGTGCACCCCATACTCTATATAGTGGTTCTAAGTAGTGCACCCTATTCTCTATATAGTGGTTCTAAGTAGTGCCCCCTATTCTCTATATAGTGGTTCTAAGTAGTCCACCCCATTATCTATATAGTCCACTGGTTCTAGGAAGTGCACCCTATTCTCTTTATAGTCCACTGGTTCTAAGTAGTTCCCCCTATTCTCGATATAGTGCACTGGTTCTAAGTAGTGCCCCCTATTCTCTATTTAGTGGTGCAAAGTAATGCACCCTATTCTCTATAGTCCCCTGGTTCTAAGTAGTGCCCCCTATTCTCTATATAGTGCACTATTTCGAAGGAGTGCACCCCATTCTCTATATAGTGGTGCAAAGTAATGCACCCTATTCTCTATATAGTCCACTGGTTCTAAGTCGTGCCCCCTGTTCTCTATATAGTGGTTCTAAGTAGTGCACCCTATTCTCTATATTGTGGTTCTAAGTAGTGCACCCTATTCTCTATATAGTCCACAGTTTCTAAGTAGTGCACCCTATTCTCTATATAGTCCACTGGTTCTAATTAGTGCACCCCATTCTCTATATAGTGGTTCTAAGTAGTGCACCCCATACTCTATATAGTGGTTCTAAGTAGTGCACCCTATTCTCTATATAGTGGTTCTAAGTAGTGCCCCCTATTCTCTATATAGTGGTTCTAAGTAGTCCACCCCATTATCTATATAGTGCACTGGTTCTAAGAATTGCACCCTATTCTCTATATAGTCCACTGGTTCTAAGTAGTGCCCCCTATTCTCTATATAGTGCACTATTTCGAAGGAGTGCACCCCATTCTCTATATAGTGGTGCAAAGTAATGCACCCTATTCTCTATATAGTCCACTGGTTCTAAGTCGTGCCCCCTGTTCTCTATATAGTGGTTCTAAGTAGTGCACCCTATTCTCTATATTGTGGTTCTAAGTAGTGCACCCTATTCTCTATATAGTCCACAGTTTCTAAGTAGTGCACCCTATTCTCTATATAGTCCACTGGTTCTAATTAGTGCACCCCATTCTCTATATAGTGGTTCTAAGTAGTGCACCCCATACTCTATATAGTGGTTCTAAGTAGTGCACCCTATTCTCTATATAGTGGTTCTAAGTAGTGCCCCCTATTCTCTATATAGTGGTTCTAAGTAGTCCACCCCATTATCTATATAGTGCACTGGTTCTAAGAATTGCACCCTATTCTCTATATAGTCCACTGGTTCTAAGTAGTGCCCCCTGTTCTCTATATAGTGGTGCAAAGTAATGCACCCTATTCTCTATATAGTCCACTGGTTCTAAGTCGTGCCCCCTGTTCTCTATATAGTGGTTCTAAGTAGTGCACCCTATTCTCTATATTGTGGTTCTAAGTAGTGCCCCCTATTCTCTATATAGTGCACTATTTCGAAGGAGTGCACCCCATTCTCTATATAGTGGTGCAAAGTAATGCACCCTATTCTCTATATAGTCCACTGGTTCTAAGTCGTGCCCCCTGTTCTCTATATAGTGGTTCTAAGTAGTGCACCCTATTCTCTATATTGTGGTTCTAAGTAGTGCACCCTATTCTCTATATAGTCCACAGTTTCTAAGTAGTGCACCCTATTCTCTATATAGTCCACTGGTTCTAATTAGTGCACCCCATTCTCTATATAGTGGTTCTAAGTAGTGCACCCCATACTCTATATAGTGGTTCTAAGTAGTGCACCCTATTCTCTATATAGTGGTTCTAAGTAGTGCCCCCTATTCTCTATATAGTGGTTCTAAGTAGTCCACCCCATTATCTATATAGTGCACTGGTTCTAAGAATTGCACCCTATTCTCTATATAGTCCACTGGTTCTAAGTAGTGCCCCCTATTCTCTATATAGTGCACTATTTCGAAGTAGTGCACCCTATTCTCTATATAGTGGTGCAAAGTAATGCAGCCTATTCTCTATATAGTCCACTGGTTCTAAGTCGTGCCCTCTATTCTCTATATAGTGGTTCTAAGTAGTGCACCCTATTCTCTATATAGTCCACAGGTTCTAAGTAGTGCACCCTATTCTCTATATAGTCCACTGGTTTTAAGTAGTGCACCCTATTCTCTATATAGGCCACTGGTTCTAAGTAGTGCACCCCATTCTCTATATAGTGGTTCTAAGTAGTGCACCCCATACTCTATATAGTGGTTCTAAGTAGTGCACCCTATTCTCTATATAGTGGTTCTAAGTAGTGCCCCCTATTCTCTATATAGTGGTTCTAAGTAGTCCACCCCATTATCTATATAGTCCACTGGTTCTAGGAAGTGCACCCTATTCTCTTTATAGTCCACTGGTTCTAAGTAGTTCCCCCTATTCTCGATATAGTGCACTGGTTCTAAGTAGTGCCCCCTATTCTCTATTTAGTGGTGCAAAGTAATGCACCCTATTCTCTATAGTCCCCTGGTTCTAAGTAGTGCCCCCTATTCTCTATATAGTGCACTATTTCGAAGGAGTGCACCCCATTCTCTATATAGTGGTGCAAAGTAATGCACCCTATTCTCTATATAGTCCACTGGTTCTAAGTCGTGCCCCCTGTTCTCTATATAGTGGTTCTAAGTAGTGCACCCTATTCTCTATATTGTGGTTCTAAGTAGTGCACCCTATTCTCTATATAGTCCACAGTTTCTAAGTAGTGCACCCTATTCTCTATATAGTCCACTGGTTCTAATTAGTGCACCCCATTCTCTATATAGTGGTTCTAAGTAGTGCACCCCATACTCTATATAGTGGTTCTAAGTAGTGCACCCTATTCTCTATATAGTGGTTCTAAGTAGTGCCCCCTATTCTCTATATAGTGGTTCTAAGTAGTCCACCCCATTATCTATATAGTGCACTGGTTCTAAGAATTGCACCCTATTCTCTATATAGTCCACTGGTTCTAAGTAGTGCCCCCTATTCTCTATATAGTGCACTATTTCGAAGGAGTGCACCCCATTCTCTATATAGTGGTGCAAAGTAATGCACCCTATTCTCTATATAGTCCACTGGTTCTAAGTCGTGCCCCCTGTTCTCTATATAGTGGTTCTAAGTAGTGCACCCTATTCTCTATATTGTGGTTCTAAGTAGTGCACCCTATTCTCTATATAGTCCACAGTTTCTAAGTAGTGCACCCTATTCTCTATATAGTCCACTGGTTCTAATTAGTGCACCCCATTCTCTATATAGTGGTTCTAAGTAGTGCACCCCATACTCTATATAGTGGTTCTAAGTAGTGCACCCTATTCTCTATATAGTGGTTCTAAGTAGTGCCCCCTATTCTCTATATAGTGGTTCTAAGTAGTCCACCCCATTATCTATATAGTGCACTGGTTCTAAGAATTGCACCCTATTCTCTATATAGTCCACTGGTTCTAAGTAGTGCCCCCTATTCTCTATATAGTGCACTATTTCGAAGTAGTGCACCCTATTCTCTATATAGTGGTGCAAAGTAATGCAGCCTATTCTCTATATAGTCCACTGGTTCTAAGTCGTGCCCTCTATTCTCTATATAGTGGTTCTAAGTAGTGCACCCTATTCTCTATATAGTCCACAGGTTCTAAGTAGTGCACCCTATTCTCTATATAGTCCACTGGTTTTAAGTAGTGCACCCTATTCTCTATATAGGCCACTGGTTCTAAGTAGTGCACCCCATTCTCTATATAGTGGTTCTAAGTAGTGCACCCCATACTCTATATAGTGGTTCTAAGTAGTGCACCCTATTCTCTATATAGTGGTTCTAAGTAGTGCCCCCTATTCTCTATATAGTGGTTCTAAGTAGTCCACCCCATTATCTATATAGTGCACTGGTTCTAAGAAGTGCACCCTATTCTCTATATAGTCCACTGGTTTTAAGAAGTGCACCCTATTCTCTTTATGGTCCACTGGTTCTAAGTAGTGCCCCCTATTCTCGATATAGTGCACTGGTTCTAAGTAGTGCCCCCTATTCTCTATATAGTGGTTCTAAGTAGTGCACTATATTCTCTATTTAGTCCACTGGTTCTAAGTAGTGCACCCTATTCTCTATATAGTCCACTTGTTTTAAGAAGTGCACCCTATTCTCTTTATAGTCCACTGGTTCAAAGTAGTGCCCCCTATTCTCGATATAGTGCACTGGTTCTAAGTAGTGCCCCCTATTCTCTATATAGTGGTTCTAAGTAGTACACCCTATTCTCTATATAGTGCACTGGTTCAATGTAGTGCCCCCTATTCCCTATATAGTGGTTCTAAGTAGTGCACCCTATTCTCTAATATAGTCCACTGGTTCTGAGTAGTGCACCTCAGTCTCTATATAGTGGTTCTAAGTAGTGCACCCTATTCTCTAATATAGTCCACTGGTTCTAAGTAGTACACCCTATTCTCTAACATAGTCCACTGGTTCTAAGTAGTGCACCCCATTCTTTATATAGTGGTTCTAAGTAGTGCAACTTATTCTCTATATAGTGGTTCTAAGCAGTGCACCCTATTCTCTATATAGTGATTCTAAGTAGTGCACCCTATTCTCTATATAGCAGTTCTAAGTAGTGCACCCTATTCTCTATATAGTCCACAGGTTCTAAGTAGTGCACCCTATTCTCTATATAGTGGTTCTAAGCAGTGCACCGTATTCTCTATATAGTGGTTCTAAGTAGTGCACCCTATTCTCTATATAGTCCACTGGTTCTAAGTAGTGCACCCCATTCTCTATATAGTGGTTCTAAGTAGTGCACCCTATTCTCTATATAATGGTTCTAAGTAGTGCCCCCTATTCTCTATATAGTGGTTCTAAGTAGTCCACCCCATTATCTATATAGTGCACTGGTTCTAAGAAGTGCACCCTATTCTCTTTATAGTCCACTGGTTCTCAGTAGTGCCCCCTATTCTCGATATAGTGCACTGGTTCTAAGTAGTGCACCCTATTCTCTATATAGTGGTTCTAAGTAGTGCACTATATTCTCTATTTAGTCCACTGGTTCTAAGTAGTGCACCCTATTCTCTATATAGTGCACTGGTTCTAAGTAGTGCACCCAATTCTCTATATAGTGGTTCTAAGTAGTGCACCCCATACTCTATATAGTGGTTCTAAGCAGTGCACCCTATTCTCTATATAGTGGTTCTAAGTAGTGCATCCTATTCTCTATATAGTGGTTCTAAGTAGTGCACCCTATTCTCTATATAGTGGTTCAATGTAGTGCACCCTATTCTCTATATAGTCCACAGGTTCTAAGTAGTGCACCCTATTCTCTATATAGTCCACTGGTTCTAAGTAGTGCACCCAATTCTCTATATAGTGGTTCTAAGTAGTGCACCCCATACTCTATATAGTGGTTCTAAGTAGTCCACCCCATTATCTATATAGTGCACTGGTTCTAAGAATTGCACCCTATTCTCTATATAGTCCACTGGTTCTAGGAAGTGCACCCTATTCTCTTTATAGTCCACTGGTTCTAAGTAGTTCCCCCTATTCTCGATATAGTGCACTGGTTCTAAGTAGTGCCCCCTATTCTCTATATAGTGGTGCAAAGTAATGCACCCTATTCTCTATATAGTCCCCTGGTTCTAAGTAGTGCCCCCTATTCTCTATATAGTGCACTATTTCGAAGGAGTGCACCCCATTCTCTATATAGTGGTGCAAAGTAATGCACCCTATTCTCTATATAGTCCACTGGTTCTAAGTCGTGCCCCCTGTTCTCTATATAGTGGTTCTAAGTAGTGCACCCTATTCTCTATATTGTGGTTCTAAGTAGTGCACCCTATTCTCTATAGTCCACTGGTTCTAATTAGTGCACCCCATTCTCTATATAGTGGTTCTAAGTAGTGCACCCCATACTCTATATAGTGGTTCTAAGTAGTGCACCCTATTCTCTATATAGTGGTTCTAAGTAGTGCCCCCTATTCTCTATATAGTGGTTCTAAGTAGTCCACCCCATTATCTATATAGTGCACTGGTTCTAAGAATTGCACCCTATTCTCTATATAGTCCACTGGTTCTAAGTAGTGCCCCCTATTCTCTATATAGTGCACTATTTCGAAGTAGTGCACCCTATTCTCTATATAGTGGTGCAAAGTAATGCAGCCTATTCTCTATATAGTCCACTGGTTCTAAGTCGTGCCCTCTATTCTCTATATAGTGGTTCTAAGTAGTGCACCCTATTCTCTATATAGTCCACAGGTTCTAAGTAGTGCACCCTATTCTCTATATAGTCCACTGGTTTTAAGTAGTGCACCCTATTCTCTATATAGGCCACTGGTTCTAAGTAGTGCACCCCATTCTCTATATAGTGGTTCTAAGTAGTGCACCCCATACTCTATATAGTGGTTCTAAGTAGTGCACCCTATTCTCTATATAGTGGTTCTAAGTAGTGCCCCCTATTCTCTATATAGTGGTTCTAAGTAGTCCACCCCATTATCTATATAGTGCACTGGTTCTAAGAAGTGCACCCTATTCTCTATATAGTCCACTGGTTTTAAGAAGTGCACCCTATTCTCTTTATGGTCCACTGGTTCTAAGTAGTGCCCCCTATTCTCGATATAGTGCACTGGTTCTAAGTAGTGCCCCCTATTCTCTATATAGTGGTTCTAAGTAGTGCACTATATTCTCTATTTAGTCCACTGGTTCTAAGTAGTGCACCCTATTCTCTATATAGTCCACTTGTTTTAAGAAGTGCACCCTATTCTCTTTATAGTCCACTGGTTCAAAGTAGTGCCCCCTATTCTCGATATAGTGCACTGGTTCTAAGTAGTGCCCCCTATTCTCTATATAGTGGTTCTAAGTAGTACACCCTATTCTCTATATAGTGCACTGGTTCAATGTAGTGCCCCCTATTCCCTATATAGTGGTTCTAAGTAGTGCACCCTATTCTCTAATATAGTCCACTGGTTCTGAGTAGTGCACCTCAGTCTCTATATAGTGGTTCTAAGTAGTGCACCCTATTCTCTAATATAGTCCACTGGTTCTAAGTAGTACACCCTATTCTCTAACATAGTCCACTGGTTATAAGTAGTGCACACCATACTCTATATAGTGGTTCTAAGTCGTGCACCCTATTCTCTATATAGTGGTTCTAAGTAGTGCACCCTATTCTCTAAATAGTTCACTGGTTCTAAGTAGTGCACCCCATTCTTTATATAGTAGTTCTAAGTAGTGCAACTTATTCTCTATATAGTGGTTCTAAGCAGTGCACCCTATTCTCTATATAGTGATTCTAAGTAGTGCACCATATTCTCTATATAGTGGTTCTAAGTCGTGCACCCTATTCTCTATATAGTGGTTCTAAGTAATGCATCCTATTCTCTATATAGTCCACTGGTTCTAAGTAGTACCCCCTATTCTCTATATAGTGAACTGGTTCTATGTAGTGCCTCCTATTCTCTATATAGTGGTTCTAAGTAATGCACCCCATTCTCTATATAGTGGTTCTAAGTAGGGCACCCTATTCTCTAATATAGTCCACTGGTTCTAAGTAGTGCACCAAATTCTTTATATATTGGTTCTAAGTAGTGCACCCTATTCTCTAATAGAGTCCACTGGTTCTATATAGTGCACCCCGTTCTCTATATAGTGGTTCTAAGTAGTGCACCCTATTCTCTATATAGCAGTTCTAAGTAGTGCACCCTATTCTCTATATAGTCCACAGGTTCTAAGTAGTGCACCCTATTCTCTATATAGTGGTTCTAAGCAGTGCACCCTATTCTCTATATAGTGGTTCTAAGTAGTGCACCCTATTCTCTATATAGTCCACTGGTTTTAAGAAGTGCACCCTATTCTCTTTATAGTCCACTGGTTCAAAGTAGTGCCCCCTATTCTCTATATAGTGGTTCTAAGTAGTACACCCTATTCTCTATATAGTGCACTGGTTCAATGTAGTGCCCCCTATTCCCTATATAGTGGTTCTAAGTAGTGCACCCTATTCTCTAATATAGTCCACTGGTTCTGAGTAGTGCACCTCAGTCTCTATATAGTGGTTCTAAGTAGTGCACCCTATTCTCTATATAATGGTTCTAAGTAGTGCCCCCTATTCTCTATATAGTGGTTCTAAGTAGTCCACCCCATTATCTATATAGTGCACTGGTTCTAAGAAGTGCACCCTATTCTCTTTATAGTCCACTGGTTCTCAGTAGTGCCCCCTATTCTCGATATAGTGCACTGGTTCTAAGTAGTGCACCCTATTCTCTATATAGTGGTTCTAAGTAGTGCACTATATTCTCTATTTAGTCCACTGGTTCTAAGTAGTGCACCCTATTCTCTATATAGTGCACTGGTTCTAAGTAGTGCACCCAATTCTCTATATAGTGGTTCTAAGTAGTGCACCCCATACTCTATATAGTGGTTCTAAGCAGTGCACCCTATTCTCTATATAGTGGTTCTAAGTAGTGCATCCTATTCTCTATATAGTGGTTCTAAGTAGTGCACCCTATTCTCTATATAGTGGTTCAATGTAGTGCACCCTATTCTCTATATAGTCCACAGGTTCTAAGTAGTGCACCCTATTCTCTATATAGTCCACTGGTTCTAAGTAGTGCACCCAATTCTCTATATAGTGGTTCTAAGTAGTGCACCCCATACTCTATATAGTGGTTCTAAGTAGTCCACCCCATTATCTATATAGTGCACTGGTTCTAAGAATTGCACCCTATTCTCTATATAGTCCACTGGTTCTAGGAAGTGCACCCTATTCTCTTTATAGTCCACTGGTTCTAAGTAGTTCCCCCTATTCTCGATATAGTGCACTGGTTCTAAGTAGTGCCCCCTATTCTCTATATAGTGGTGCAAAGTAATGCACCCTATTCTCTATATAGTCCCCTGGTTCTAAGTAGTGCCCCCTATTCTCTATATAGTGCACTATTTCGAAGGAGTGCACCCCATTCTCTATATAGTGGTGCAAAGTAATGCACCCTATTCTCTATATAGTCCACTGGTTCTAAGTCGTGCCCCCTGTTCTCTATATAGTGGTTCTAAGTAGTGCACCCTATTCTCTATATTGTGGTTCTAAGTAGTGCACCCTATTCTCTATATAGTCCACTGGTTCTAATTAGTGCACCCCATTCTCTATATAGTGGTTCTAAGTAGTGCACCCCATACTCTATATAGTGGTTCTAAGTAGTGCACCCTATTCTCTATATAGTGGTTCTAAGTAGTGCCCCCTATTCTCTATATAGTGGTTCTAAGTAGTCCACCCCATTATCTATATAGTGCACTGGTTCTAAGAATTGCACCCTATTCTCTATATAGTCCACTGGTTCTAAGTAGTGCCCCCTATTCTCTATATAGTGCACTATTTCGAAGTAGTGCACCCTATTCTCTATATAGTGGTGCAAAGTAATGCAGCCTATTCTCTATATAGTCCACTGGTTCTAAGTCGTGCCCTCTATTCTCTATATAGTGGTTCTAAGTAGTGCACCCTATTCTCTATATAGTCCACAGGTTCTAAGTAGTGCACCCTATTCTCTATATAGTCCACTGGTTTTAAGTAGTGCACCCTATTCTCTATATAGGCCACTGGTTCTAAGTAGTGCACCCCATTCTCTATATAGTGGTTCTAAGTAGTGCACCCCATACTCTATATAGTGGTTCTAAGTAGTGCACCCTATTCTCTATATAGTGGTTCTAAGTAGTGCCCCCTATTCTCTATATAGTGGTTCTAAGTAGTCCACCCCATTATCTATATAGTGCACTGGTTCTAAGAAGTGCACCCTATTCTCTATATAGTCCACTGGTTTTAAGAAGTGCACCCTATTCTCTTTATGGTCCACTGGTTCTAAGTAGTGCCCCCTATTCTCGATATAGTGCACTGGTTCTAAGTAGTGCCCCCTATTCTCTATATAGTGGTTCTAAGTAGTGCACTATATTCTCTATTTAGTCCACTGGTTCTAAGTAGTGCACCCTATTCTCTATATAGTCCACTTGTTTTAAGAAGTGCACCCTATTCTCTTTATAGTCCACTGGTTCAAAGTAGTGCCCCCTATTCTCGATATAGTGCACTGGTTCTAAGTAGTGCCCCCTATTCTCTATATAGTGGTTCTAAGTAGTACACCCTATTCTCTATATAGTGCACTGGTTCAATGTAGTGCCCCCTATTCCCTATATAGTGGTTCTAAGTAGTGCACCCTATTCTCTAATATAGTCCACTGGTTCTGAGTAGTGCACCTCAGTCTCTATATAGTGGTTCTAAGTAGTGCACCCTATTCTCTAATATAGTCCACTGGTTCTAAGTAGTACACCCTATTCTCTAACATAGTCCACTGGTTATAAGTAGTGCACACCTACTCTATATAGTGGTTCTAAGTCGTGCACCCTATTCTCTATATAGTGGTTCTAAGTAGTGCACCCTATTCTCTAAATAGTTCACTGGTTCTAAGTAGTGCACCCCATTCTTTATATAGTAGTTCTAAGTAGTGCAACTTATTCTCTATATAGTGGTTCTAAGCAGTGCACCCTATTCTCTATATAGTGATTCTAAGTAGTGCACCATATTCTCTATATAGTGGTTCTAAGTCGTGCACCCTATTCTCTATATAGTGGTTCTAAGTAATGCATCCTATTCTCTATATAGTCCACTGGTTCTAAGTAGTACCCCCTATTCTCTATATAGTGAACTGGTTCTATGTAGTGCCTCCTATTCTCTATATAGTGGTTCTAAGTAATGCACCCCATTCTCTATATAGTGGTTCTAAGTAGGGCACCCTATTCTCTAATATAGTCCACTGGTTCTAAGTAGTGCACCAAATTCTTTATATATTGGTTCTAAGTAGTGCACCCTATTCTCTAATAGAGTCCACTGGTTCTATATAGTGCACCCCGTTCTCTATATAGTGGTTCTAAGTAGTGCACCCTATTCTCTATATAGCAGTTCTAAGTAGTGCACCCTATTCTCTATATAGTCCACAGGTTCTAAGTAGTGCACCCTATTCTCTATATAGTGGTTCTAAGCAGTGCACCCTATTCTCTATATAGTGGTTCTAAGTAGTGCACCCTATTCTCTATATAGTCCACTGGTTTTAAGAAGTGCACCCTATTCTCTTTATAGTCCACTGGTTCAAAGTAGTGCCCCCTATTCTCTATATAGTGGTTCTAAGTAGTACACCCTATTCTCTATATAGTGCACTGGTTCAATGTAGTGCCCCCTATTCCCTATATAGTGGTTCTAAGTAGTGCACCCTATTCTCTAATATAGTCCACTGGTTCTGAGTAGTGCACCTCAGTCTCTATATAGTGGTTCTAAGTAGTGCACCCTATTCTCTAATATAGTCCATTGGTTCTAAGTAGTGCACCCCATTCTCAATATAGTGGTTCTAAGTAGTACACCCTATTCTCTAACATAGTCCACTGGTTATAAGTAGTGCACACCATACTCTATATAGTGGTTCTAAGTCGTGCACCCTATTCTCTATATAGTGGTTCTAAGTAGTGCACCCTATTCTCTAAATAGTTTACTGGTTCTAAGTAGTGCACCCCATTCTTTATATAGTGGTTCTAAGTAGTGCAACTTATTCTCTATATAGTGGTTCTAAGCAGTGCACCCTATTCTCTATATAGTGATTCTAAGTAGTGCACCATATTCTCTATATAGTGGTTCTAAGTAGTCCACCCCATTATCTATATAGTGCACTGGTTCTAAGCAGTGCACCCTATTCTCTATATAGTGGTTCTAAGTAGTACACCCTATTCTCTATATAGTTCACTGGTTCTATGTAGTGCCCCCTATTCCCTATATAGTGGTTCTAAGTAGTGCACCCTATTCTCTAATATAGTCCACTGGTTCTAAGTAGTGCACCTCTGTCTCTATATAGTGGTTCTAAGTAGTGCACCCTATTCTCTAATATAGTCCAATGGTTCTAAGTAGTGCACCCCATTCTCTGTATAGTGGTTCTATGTAGTACACCCTATTCTCAAACATAGTCCACTGGTTATAAGTAGTGCACACCATACTCTATATAGTGGTTCTAAGTAGTGCACCCTATTCTTTATATAGTCCACAGGTTCTAAGTAGTGCACCCTATTCTCTATATAGTCCACTGGTTCTAAGTAGTGCACCCTATTCTCTAAATAGTGGTTCTAAGTAGTACACCCTATTCTCTATATAGTGCACTGGTTCTATGTAGTGCCCCCTATTCCCTATATAGTGGTTCTAAGTAGTGCACCCTATTCTCTATTTACTTTTCTGCTCTTCTGCACACCAATATCTCTACCTGTACATGACCATCTGATCTTTTATCACTCCAGTGTTAATCTGCAAAATTGTAATTATTTGCCTACCTCCTCATGCCTTTTGCACACATTGTATATAGACCCCCCCTTCGTTTTCTACTGTGTTATTGACTTGTTAATTGTTTACTCCATGTGTAACTCTTTGTTGTATGCTCACACTGCTATGCTTTATCTTGGCCAGGTCGCAGTTGCAAATGAGAACTTGTTCTCAACTAGCCTACCTGGTTAAATAAAGGTGAAAAAAATAAAAAAAATAATAATAATAATATAGTCCACTGGTTCTAAGTAGTGCACCTCAGTCTCTATATAGTGGTTCTAAGTAGTGCACCCTATTCTCTATATAGTGCACTGGTTCTAAGTAGTGCACCCTATTCTCTATACAGTGCACTGGTTCTATGTAGTGCACCCTACTCTCTATATAGTCCACTGGTTCTAAGTAGTGCACTATACATGATAGGGAGCAATTTGGGATGTAGGCTGGGTCTTTTGTCTCTACATAACGAAATCCTTTTGTCAACCACTGACTGCCCACCACACCCCCCTACAGACACTTACAAAGAGTCTCCTCCCCTCTGAGCTGATGTGTGAAGACATAGACTAGCTCTCTGTACAAAAGAGAACCACTAAAACATCCATATTTCCACTCCCACCTACTCTCACATAAAATCACATGCATAAAACAAGGCTTAAGATGTCATCCAGTTTAAAGTCATCCCGAATGGCTTCTCTATGTGTTGATGTCCATCGCTGGACAGATTTCCCACTCGTACTTGGTTACAGATGTTGCATAGATTTTTTCACCATAATAATATTCTGTTAGTGGCTTAAAAGTTGCACATGAAAACTGAGGTTAAAGTTATGCAGTGGACCGCAGCTACTGGCAGCAGATATTGTGGGTTTAAAAGCCAACCAATCCCCTCTCTAAAGGAGTCAGTTCTGCTGTAGAGGAATCTATTTCTGTTTGATTTGTCTCCCATTTGAATCCATATAGAGATGTTACAAATTATATACAGTCAAAAGTTTGGACACACCTACTCATTCAAGGGTTTTTCTTTATTTTTACTTTTTTCAAACATTGTAGAATAATAGTGAAGACATCAAAAATATGAAATAACACATATGGAATCATGTAGCAACCAAAAAAGTGTTAAACAAATCAAATATATTTTATATTGGCCACAACTGGACTAGATTGTGAAAGACTCTTATCCAGACTGTTGAGATATATATTTATATTTAAACACAACGAAAAAACACATCTGCTGCTAAATTCAGTTAGACAACATTTATCATATTTCTGTTCCCTTTGCTTTTAAAAGATGTTTCTCTGTAGGCAGAGATGAACACCCACATTTAACATTGTTCTCGTCTCCATTGTGTGCATTGGAGGGTCCTGTTAGAAGGTGCTGTGAGTGGAGGTATAGTACCTTAGGGCCAATTCTACCCAGTCAGTCACCACAGACTCAAAGTCACTATCGAACAAGCCTTCTGCGGAAATCACAAGGTAATGCTAACTCTCTAATAAACACAGAAACTAGAATAAAGACAAATAGAGCAATGATAACAAAATTAGGGTCATTAAACAATAGGCAAACCCTTTAGGATAACCCTTTAGGTAAACCCTCTAGGTAAACCCCCTAGGTAAACCCTTTCAAGTTTAAGATACAGATCATGAAATGACATTTCTCAGAGTGTAAGGGAAGCATTACTGTTCTGTATGTTGAAAATACATGACATGATGCCGCTACAACCCATAACAAGAGAATTTGTCACAGGGATGCTTCAGGACAGCAGGACCTTCTCCCTTCTCACCTGTTTTCTCACTGGATCTAAAATGGCCGCCAAACTAAGATGGCGCCAAAACAACTCAGCATCTGAAACTAAAACTAGGGCACATTCCAGCACATTGTCCTTCGATATCTACTGGCATCTCCTCTAGGCCTGTATGTATTACTGCCGTGTCCATATGGCTTGTTGTGTTGACATGTGCCGCAGGTCTTAGTACACACCCTGAAGAGTAATAAACACCAGTCATGTCTTTGGAAAACAGCTAGAACATACATGGCCAAAATACATAGTATACTCTGTACTACACTACTATAGTCTGTAGTACTCTTATGGTATACTATGCAGGGAGCTGTAATACATTGTTAAACCAATGATTTATATATACACTAGATTACTTACAGGGGGTGTAAAAAGCTATAAAAATGCATTTATTAATGTCTACATTAGTTTTTCAACATGTATTCTATAACAGACACCTTAATGCAGACTTTCTAATTATATTATGTGAGCTAAACATAAAAATCAAAAAGATGCACTATGCAGGCCTCCCGAGTGGCGTAGCGGTCTGAGGCACTGCACCGCAGTTCTTAAAGTGTCACTGCAAACCTGGGTTCGATCCCAGGCTGTGTCACAGCCGGCCGTGACCGGAGACCCATGAGGCTGGCCGGGATTTCCTTGTCCCATCGCGCTCTAGCGACTCCTTGTGGTGGGCCGGGCGCCTGCAAGCTGAATACGGGCACCTGCAAGCTGACTAAGGGCGCCAGCTTGATGGTGTTTTCTCCGACACATTGGTGCGGCTGGCAGGGTTGTTTTTCGGAGGACGCATGGCTCTCGACCTTTGCCTCTCCCGAGTCCGTAGGGAAGTGGCAGCAATGGGACAAGCATGTAACTACCAATTGGATATCACAACAACAAAAAATATGCACTATACAGCAATCGCTCCACCATTTCCTGGTTGAGAATCATTGTATCATCTAAACCGCTGCTAAACATCTTTTTCATAACAAAACATATTTTATTTCCAGCTGTTTGAAGCTGGTGTAATAAACTGAAAGTAAAAGACGCAAAAATGAAACATAAGAACGGGAAGCACAGAAATAGCGCACATAGAACAGATATACCACTTCTTAGCCTGGCTTTCAATGATAACGACAGATCTATAACACACATTTCCATGTGACTTTGGTCAGGTCACCTAAAAACATACATATTGCCGCTTTAAAGTATAATTTTTGAAAGTACTAGCGTTACTGTCCCCACTACAACAACAAAAAATACTTAAATAGATGGAATTTTGTCCTTGAAAAATTTAATTGAAATACTGTAGACTTCCTTTAATTCTTATGGAGTAGTTATTCTGGAGAGTTCCAATATAGCCAACCGTTGGCTTCAAAGCTTCTCATTGGCCAATACAATGCATCAGCAATCCAGGGTTTATATACATCATTGGGTTAAACCCAGTATTGTATTGTTGTGTAGTGTTGCTAGTCAATAAGAAGCCAGGGAGAGAAGAAGGGGCTGTAATGGCATTACATCTCATTCTCTTAAAACAACACAATCATATAACTCATATATATCTACAGTATATAAACCTGTTGTTTTGATTGACATGTTACTGTACCCTTTAGTTACTGTACCCTCTAGTTACCCTAGTTGAACCCATAACATACATAAACAAGTTATAAACAAAAAACAATAGCAGAAAAGGCATTGGTGATGAGAAGAATAATAAAACAAGGTATCATACATCCAGTGTTGGACTTTCACAATGTGCTCAGCAAATACCTCATCTCTCCCAAGTCTCTATACATGTAATACATTTAGAATATCATGGAAAAACACACAACAATAATCCACCTGTATTTTCCAAGCGACCAGATCACTCTTTCTGTCTGGCCTTGAAAGTCAATGGTGGTTGCACACAAGTCCAATGACAAACCGTGTTTAGTATTATTTGCAGTTTCATCTAATGGAATTTCAATACACCATGATGTAATGTTGTTGTTGACATTTTGAAGTTGTGTTGTTGTTGACATGTTGTGCTGTTTTTGTTGACGTTGACATGTTGTGTTGTTGTAGTTGATATTTTGATGGTGACATGTGTTGACATGTTGATGTGTGGTTGATGTGTGGTTGACATTTTAATGTGTTGTTTTTGTTGACATTTTGATGTTGCATGCTCCTTAGGACTTGATAGTGCATTTTTTAAAACATGGTTTTAATTGACTGGGTTCTGATGGGGTTGGGGGTTTGGAGGGGCACTGGACTGAATGTCTGAGATGAAAGGCGGGATGGGGTTGACTAATGGAGGTGAGGGGGTGGTAGGGGAATGGTAGGAGGGTGAGACGGGAGGTCGGTTGGTTGGTTTGGTTGTTTGTGTCCCCTACACATACCACTCTTTCTTTGAAATGACAGAGCCATCGGTTTGGGACACCATATCATCGGCTATCTCCGTCTCGGGGTCGTACTGGAAAGCAAGAGTCCGTTCGTCATAATCTCTGCTCTCTCCTTCATCCACCGTGAAATAGGGCCTCTTCAAGTCCTCCGCATCTCCGTCAAAATCACGCTCGCTCGCCTCGAACCCTCCGGTCACAGCGATCTGGGCAGGCTTCTTCTCGTCATCTGAGTCGTCTGGGTACTGCAGGTTGTTGGGGATGGGAGGGTGGGCTGGCAGGCCCCCGGCCTTGCTGTAGCCGTTCCCAAACACCTGTTTCTTGGTGCTGTAGTCGCCCTTGAAGGTGCGCTGGCGGCGGCGCAGGAATACAAAGAGCAGGGTGGCGGCCGCCGCTAACAGGACGACCCCGCCCACGGCGCCCCCGATGACGGCACCCGCATTGTGCTGCTCCTGCGGGATCTCAGGGCCCCCAGGTGGTGGGTTGTTAGGGAATTCTGGGTAGGAAAAGACAGATGGAAGGGGTGTGTCAGTGCTCAGGTGGGAACAGGAGGAGGGAGTGTGCTTGGTGTGCAGGTGCTATTTTTTAGGAAAGAGGGAAGGGAGACAGGGAGGGATAAGCAAAGGGAGAAGAAAGGATGGAGGAAGGAGGAGGAGCCTGTGGACAACCCCCAAAGGCGGCTTTAAACCCCCGCTACAAAGCAAGCTTTAGTCATCGCTAGCCACATGCAGAGGAAAGAGAGAAAGAAACACACAGCCAGTCTGTCTGTCCATCACACACCGTCCCCAAAGAGACATGTTGGAAACAGACACCAATGCAAACTGAAATCCTACACAAGTCTTGAACAGGATATGAGTATTCCCTGGGGTTTTGCAAAGAATGCCTTTACTTTCAAGCTTAAATTAAATCATGATTGTCATCAGTTTAGTGTGTATAATGAAATGCTCTTTCAGGAAATCTGAAGGTTATTGTTTTCAGCCTTGTGAGACAAATGGCCATGCAGAGAATGAATCATTCAGCAACTGTAACAATTAATATGAATCATCCCTAAAGTACAGAAGTATGAGATCAGGTCATGCAACAACTTTGAAAAGATGGTAAAATTAGATGTATAATTAAGTAAAGATAATGCAGAGAGGGTTGGAATCATACCTGTAGTATGGAAAGCAGGTCATGCAACAAATTTTAAAAGATACTGCATAAAGACAGTGCATAATGATACTGCATAACGATACTGCATGATGATACTGCATAACGATACTGCATGATACTACTGCATAACGATACAGCATAATGATACTGCATAACGATACTGCATGATGATACTGCATAACGATACTGCATAACGATACAACTGCATAACGATACTGCATGATACTACTGCATCACGATACTACTGCATAACGATACAACTGCATAACGATACTGCATAACGATACTACATAATGATACTGCATAATGATACTGCATGATACTACTGCATCACGATACTACTGCATAAAGATATTGCATAGCGATACTGCATAACGATACTGCATAACGATATTAGTGCATAACGATACTACTGCATAATGATACTACTGCATAACGATACTACTGCATAACGATACTACTGCATAACGATACTACTGCATAACGACACTGCATAACGATACTGCATAATGATACTAGATAATGATACTAGTGCATAACGATACTACATCATCACGATACTACTGCATAATGATACTGCATAATGATACTACTGCATAATGATACTGCATAACGATACTACTGCATAACGATACTGCATAATGATACTACTGCATCACGATACTACTGCATAACAATACTGCATAAGGATACTACTGCATAAGGATACTACTGCATAACGATACTACTGAATAATGACAATGCATAACGATACTGCATAACGATGATACTGCATAACGATACTGCATAATGATACTGCATAATGATACTGCATAATGATGCTACTGGATAATGATACTAATGCATAACGATACTTGCATAACGATACTACTGCATAATGATATTACTGCATGACGATACTACTGCATAATGATACTGCATAATGATACTAATACATAACGATACTGCATAATGATACTAATACATAACGATACTGCATAATGATACTGCATAACGATACTACTGCATAACGATACAGCATAACGATACAGCATAACGATACTGGCTCACTGGAGAGACGCTATCGGAGTCGGTGCAGCCAACTGGTTTCTCCACGCATCGCGCAGACAGAAACAAACATCTTTCTGGTAAGAAGAGGGGCGGGGGCGTATGCTTCATGGTTAACGTGACGTGGTGTGATCATAACAACATACAGGTACTCAAGTCCTTCTGTTCACCTGATTTAGAATTCCTCACAATCAAATGTCGACCGAATTATCTACCAAGGGAATTCTCTTCGATTATAATCACAGCCGTATATATTCCCCCCAAGCAGACACAACGATGGCTCTGAACGAACTTTATTTGACTCTTTGCAAACTGGAATCCATTTATCCGGAGGCTGCATTCATTGTAGCTGGGGCTTTTAACAAGGCTAATCTGAAAACAAGACTCCCTAAATTTTATCAGCATATCGATTGCGCAACCAGGGCTGGAAAAACCTTGGATCACTGCTATTCTAACTTCCGCGACGCATATAAGGCCCTGCCCCGCCCTCCTTTCGGAAAAGCTGACCACGACTCCATTTTGTTGATCCCTGCCTACAGACAGAAACTAAAACAAGAAGCTCCCGCGCTGAGGTGTGTTCAACGCTGGTCCGACCAATCTGATTCCACACTCCAAGACTGCTTCCATCACGTGGACTGGGATATGTTTCGTATTGCGTCAGACAACAACATTGACGAATATGCTGATTCGGTGTGCGAGTTCATTAGAACGTGCGTTGAAGATGTCGTTCCCATAGCAACGATTAAAACATTCCCAAACCAGAAACCGTGGATTGATGGCAGCATTCGCGTGAAACTGAAAGCCGAACCACTGCTTTTAATCAGGGCAAGGTGACCGGAAACATGACCGAATACAAACAGTGTAACTATTCCCTCCGCAAGGCAATCAAACAAGCTAAGTGTCAGTATAGAGACAAAGTAGAATCTCAATTCAACGGCTCAGACACAAGAGGTATGTGGCAGGGTCTACAGTCAATCACAGATTACAAAAAGAAAACCAGCCCAGTCACGGACCAGGATGTCTTGCTCCCAGGCAGACTAAATTACTTTTTTTGCCCGCTTTGAGGACAATACAGTGCCACTGACACGGTCCGCAACTAAAACATGCGGACTCTCCTTCACTGCAGCCGATGTGAGGAAAACATTTAAACGTGTCAACCCTCGCAAGGCTGCAGGCCCAGACGGCATCCCCAGTCGCGCCCTCGGAGCATGCGCAGACCAGCTGGCTGGTGTGTTTACGGACATATTCAATCAATCCCTATCCCAGTCTGTTGTTCCCACATGCTTCAAGAGGGCCACCATTGTCACCCTGGGTCTCGACCCCGCTCTGTGCAACTGGGTACTGGACTTCCTGACGGGCCGCCCCCAGGTGGTGAGGGTAGGCAACAACATTTCCACCCCGCTGATCCTCAACACTGGGGCCCCACAAGGGTGCGTTCTGAGCCCTCTCCTGTACTCCCTGTTCACCCACGACTGCGTGGCCACGCACGCCTCCAACTCAATCATCAAGTTTGCGGACGACACAACAGTGGTAGGCTTGATTACCAACAACGACGAGACGGCCTACAGGGAGGAGGTGAGGGCCCTCGGAGTGTGGTGTCAGGAAAATAACCTCACACTCAACGTCAACTAAACTAAGGAGATGATTGTGGACTTCAGGAAACAGCAGAGGGAACACCCCCCTATCCACATTGATGGAACAGTAGTGGAGAGGGTAGTAAGTTTTAAGTTCCTCGGCGTACACATCACAGACAAACTGAATTGGTCCACCCACACAGACAGCATCGTGAAGAAGGCGCAGCAGCGCCTCTTCAACCTCAGGAGGCTGAAGAAATTCGGCTTGTCACCAAAAGCACTCACAAACTGCTACAGATGCACAATTGAGAGCATCCTGTCGGGCTGTATCACCGCCTGGTACGGCAACTGCTCCGCCCACAACCGTAAGGCTCTCCAGAGGGTAGTGAGGTCTACACAACGCATCACCGGGGACAAACTACCTGCCCTCCAGGACACCTACACCACCCGATGTCACAGGAAGGCCATAAAGATCACCAAGGACAACAACCACCCGAGCCACTGCCTGTTCACCCCGCTATCGTCCAGAAGGCGAGGTCAGTACAGGTGCATCAAAGCTGGGACCGAGAGACTGAAAAACAGCTTCTATCTCAAGGCCATCAGACTGTTAAACAGCCACCACTAACATTGAGTGGCTGCTGCCAACACACTGACTCAACTCCAGCCACTTTAATAATGGGAATTGATGGGAAATTATGTATCACTAGCCACTTTAAACAATGCTACCTAATATAATGTTTACATACCCTACATTATTCATCTCATATGTATATGTATATACTGTACTCTATATCATCTACTGCATCTTTATGTAATACATGTATCACTAGCCACTTTAACTATGCCACTTTGTTTACATACTCATCTCATATGTATATACTGCACTCAATACCATCTACTGTATCTTGCCTATGCCGCTCTGTACCATCACTCATTCATATATCTTTATGGACATATTCTTTATCCCCTTACACTTGTGTCTATAAGGTAGTAGTTTTGGAATTGTTAGCTAGATTACTTGTTGGTTATTACTGCATTGTCGGAACTAGAAGTACACGCATTTCGCTACACTCGCATTAACATCTGCTAACCATGTGTATGTGACAAATAACATTTGATTTGATTTGATACAGCATAACAATACTGCATAACGATACTACTGCATCATGATATTGCATAATGATACTGCATAATGATACTGCATAACGATACTGCATAACGATACAGCATAACGATATAGCATAACGATACTGCATGACAATACTGCATAATGATACTACTGCATAGCGATACTGCATAATGATAATGCATAATGATAATGCATAACGATACTACTGCATAATGATACTGCATAACGATACTACTGCATAATGATACTGCATAACGATACTGCATAACGATACTGCATAATGATACTGCATAACGATACTACTGCATAATGATACTGCATAACGATACTGCATAACGATACTGCATAACGATACTGCATAACGATACTGCATAACGATGCTGCATAACGATGCTGCATAACGATGCTGCATAACGATGCTGCATAACGATGCTGCATAATGAAGCTGCATAACGATGCTGCATAACGATGCTGCATAACGATGCTGCATAATGATGCTGCATAACTATACTGCATAACTATACTGCATAACTATACTGCATAGGAAGTAGTAATAACTCAAGACAATTCAGAAAGTTAGTATGCGTCCCAAATATCACCCAAAAAGCAATGCACTATATAGGGATTAGGGTGCCATTTGGAAGGCATTCTGCACTATATAGGGATTAGGGTGCCATTTGGATGGCATCCTGCACTATATAGGGATTAGGGTGCCATTTGGAAGGCATTCTGCACTATATAGGGATTAGGGTGCCATTTGGAAGGTATTTTTAGACACAGGTACAGGTAGGCGTTGGTGTCTAGACAAACACCTTGTCTAACAGGAACAGGGTGGCCTTGTCTAGCAGGAACAGGATGGTCTTGTCTAACAGGAACAGGGTGGCCTTGTCTAACAGGAACAGGGTGGCCTTGTCTAACAGGAACAGGATGGCCTTGTCTAACAGGAACAGGGTGGCCTTGTCTAACAGGAACAGGGTGGCCTTGTCTAACAGGAACAGGGTGGCCTTGTCTAACAGGAACAGGGTGGCCTTGTCTAACAGGAACAGGGTGGCCTTGTCTAACAGGAACAGGGTGGCCTTGTCTAACAGGAACAGGGTGGCCTTGTCTAACAGGAACAGGGTGGCCTTGTCTAACAGGAACAGGGTGGCCTTGTCTAACAGGAACAGGGTGGCCTTGTCTAACAGGAACAGGGTGGCCTTGTCTAACAGGAACAGGGTGGCCTTGTCTAACAGGAACAGGGTGGCCTTGTCTAACAGGAACAGGGTGGCCTTGTCTAACAGGAACAGGGTGGCCTTGTCTAACAGGAACAGGGTGGCCTTGTCTAACAGGAACAGGGTGGCCTTGTCTAACAGGAACAGGGTGGCCTTGTCTAACAGGAACAGGGTGGCCTTGTCTAACAGGAACAGGGTGGCCTTGTCTAACAGGAACAGGGTGGCCTTGTCTAACAGGAACAGGGTGGCCTTGTCTAACAGGAACAGGGTGGCCTTGTCTAACAGGAACAGGGTGGCCTTGTCTAACAGGAACAGGGTGGCCTTGTCTAACAGGAACAGGGTGGCCTTGTCTAACAGGAACAGGGTGGCCTTGTGTAACAGGAACAGGGTGGCCTTGTCTAGCAGGAACAGGATGGCCTTGTCTAACAGGAACAGGGTGGCCTTGTCTAACAGGAGGGAAGGAGGGAGGGACAGGAGGGGTGGGGGGAGGGAGAGGCAAAGGCTTTATTATCATTATCTACGGTCAAGCAGCAAGCACATCCAGGTTTGAAAATAATAGAAGTTTCACTGTATGCCTCATAACTCATTGTTACAGTCCAACCTCAAGCCTGAACAATACTGCTGTACCCTGCAAACCAACACCCATAGAGGATTAAAGTCTCAACTGACAAAAAAACGTAGAAATTCTTCAAAATACACTTTAAGCCGACTACAACTCCACCCCAAACAATATATTCAACATATCTCCCAACCACTATCTCTATCCCCACCAATATCTCTCTCTCTCTCCCGCTGTCTCCCCACCACTATCTCTCTCTCTCCCCACCACTGTCTCCCCACCACTATCTCTCTCCCTCTGTCTCCCCACCACTATCTCTCTCTCCCCACCACTGTCTCTCTCTCCCCACCACTGTCTCTCTCTCCCCACCACTGTCTCTCTCCATCTCTCTCCTCATATCTATCTCTATCTCAACCCTCCTATCTCTTTCTCTCTCTCTTCCCCTGATGTCCATTAGGTTACATGCATGCTATATGGGTAGGCTACATGCATGCTATATGGGTAGGCTACATGCATGCTATATGGGTAGGCTACATGCATGCTATATGGGTAGGCTACATGCATGCTATATGGGTAGGCTACATGCATGCTATATGGGTAGGCTACATGCATGCTATATGGGTAGGCTACATGCATGCTATATGGGTAGGCTACATGCATGCTATATGGGTAGGCTACATGCATGCTATATGGGTAGGCTACATGCATGCTACATGGGTAGGCGTGTGTCCTATAGGAAGACCACTGTTAACACGGAGGTGGTGTGTCCCAGTAGGAAGACCACTGTTAACACTGAGGTGGTGTGTCCTATAGGAAGACCACTGTTAACACGGAGGTGGTGTGTCCCAGTAGGAAGACCACTGTTAACACTGAGGTGGTGTGTCCTATAGGAAGACCACTGTTAACACTGAGGTGGTGTGTCCTAGTAGGAAGTCCACTGTGTGCAGCTCACCCTGCACTAACATAAATAACATGAGCATATCTACTTCTGCTAAACTTCCCTGTAAAGCAATGAAAACAATCAAGCACCCCAGAAAAGTGCTCAAAAAGTAGTCCATGTTAACATATGTAGCCTAAGAAACAAGGTTCATGAAATTAATAACTTGCTAGTAACAGATGACATTCATAGTCTGACTATCTCTGAAACTCACTTAGATAATACCTTTCATTATACAATGGTAGCAATACATGGCTATAACATCTACAGAAAAGACAGAAATGCCAATGGTGGAGGTGTTGCTGTTTATATTCAGAACCACATTCCTGTAAAGAATAGAGAGGATCTCATGTTAAATACTGTTGAAGTCATATGGCTACAGGTTCATCTGCCTCACCTAAAGTCCATTCTGGTGGGAACCTGCTGTAGACCTCCAAGCGCTAACAGTCAGTATCTGGATAATGTGTGTGAAGGTATATTTTCTGGGTGATTTAAATATTGACTGGCCTTCATCAAGCTGCCCACTCAAGAAAAAGCTTCAAACTGTAACCAGAGCCTGCAACCAGGTTCAGGTTATCAGTCAACCTACCAGGGTAGTTTACAAACAGCACAGGAATGAAATCATCGACATGTATTGATCACATCTTTACTAATGTTGCAGAAAAACAGTATCCAAATCCATAGGATGTAGTGATCACAATACAATAGCCATATCTAGGAAAACCAAAGTTTGGCTGGGCCGAATATAGTGTATAAGAGGTCATACAATAAGTTTTGTAGTAATTCCTATGTTGACGATGTAAATAATATTTGCTGGTCTGTGGTGTGTAATGAGGAGCAACCAGACGCTGCTGGTCTGTAGTGTGTAATGAGGAGCAACCAGACGCTGCTGGTCTGTGGTGTGTAATGAGGAGCAACCAGACACTGCTGGTCTGTGGTGTGTAATGAGGAGCAACCAGACGCTGCTGGTCTGTGGTGTATAATGAGGAGCAACCAGACGCTGCTGGTCTGTGGTGTATAATGAGGAGCAACCAGACGCTGCTGGTCTGTGGTGTATAATGAGGAGCAACCAGACGCTGCTGGTCTGTGGTGTGTAATGAGGAGCAACCAGACGCTGCTGGTCTGTGGTGTGTAATGAGGAGCAACCAGACGCTGCTGGTCTGTGGTGTGTAATGAGGAGCAACCAGACGCTGCTGGTCTGTGGTGTGTAATGAGGAGCAACCAGACGCTGCTGGTCTGTGGTGTATAATGAGGAGCAACCAGACGCTGCTGGTCTGTGGTGTGTAATGAGGAGCAACCAGACGCTGCACTTGACACATTTATGAAACTACTTATTCCAGTTACTAATAAGCACACATTAAGGAAATGACTGTAAAAACTGTTAAATCCACTTGGATTGATGAGGAATGGAAACATTGTATGGTGGAGAGGGAGGAGGCAAAAATAATGGCAAATAAGTCTGGCAGCACAACCCATTGTCAAACATACTGCAAATTGAGAAATCATGTGACTATAAAGTGAATATAAAGAAGAAACTATACTATGAAACAGAGGTAAATAACATAAAGAATGATAGTAAAAAGCTTTGGGGCATCTTAAATGAAATGTTGGGGAAAAAGTCTATCTCAGCTCCATCATTCATTGAATCAGATGGTTCATTCATCACAAAGCCTACTGATATTGTCAACTACTTTAAAGATTTTTTCATTGGTAAGATTAGCAAATTTAGGCATGACATGCCACCAACAAACGCTGACACAACACATCCAAGTATATCGGACCAAATTATGAAATACAAGAACTGTACTTTTGAATTCCATAAAGTCAGTGTGGAAGAGGTGAAAAAGTATTGTTGTCTATCAACAATGACAAGCCAGCAGGGTCTGACAACTTGTATGGAAAATTACTGAAGATAATAGCGAACGATATTGCCACTCCTATTTACCATATTTTCAATTTAAGCATACTAGAAAGTGTGTGCCGTCAGGCCTGGAGGGAAGCGAAAGTCATTCCTCTACCCAAGAATATTAAAACCCCCCTTTACTGGCAAAAATAGCCGACCAATCAGCCTGTTACCAACCCTTAGTAAACAACTGGAAAAAACTTGTGTTTGACCAGATGCAATGCTATTTCACAGTAAACAAATTGACAACATAATTTCAGCACGCTGATAGAAAAAGGACATTCAACAAGCACAGCACTTACACAAATGACTGATGATTGGCTGAGAAAAATGTATGATAAAAAGATTGTGGGGGCTGTATTGTTAGACTTCAGTGCGGCTTTTGACATTATCGATCATAGTCTGCTGATGGAAAAACGTATCTGTTATGGCTTTACACCCCCTGCTATATTGTGGATAAAGAGTTAAACGGCCTAACAGAACACAGAGGGTGTTATGGCTTTACACCCCCTGCTATATTGTGGATAAAGAGTTAAACGGCCTAACAGAACACAGAGGGTGTTATGGCTTTACACCCCCTACTATATTGTGGATAAAGAGTTAAACGGCCTAACAGAACACAGAGGGTGTTATGGCTTTACACCCCCTGCTATATTGTGGATAAAGAGTTAAACGGCCTAACAGAACACAGAGGGTGTTATGGCTTTACACCCCCTGCTATATTGTGGATAAAGAGTTAAAAGGCCTAACAGAACACAGAGGGTGCTCTTTAAAACGGAAGACTAACGGCAGAATCAGGAATTGTCTAGGTCCCTTATTTTTTTCAATCTAATTTAGCATATCTGATTCAGCTAGTTAAAAGGTCTTGTTGAGTAGCTAATAAATAGAACCAGGTGTGTTAAATTAGGGTTGAAAACTGAAAACCCACAGGGCAGTATATCTCCAGGAAGAGGGTTGGGCAGCCCTATTGTAGAGTGACAGAAGACTGCTTCTGCCAGCATTACCAAACATGTACATTGTATTAAATAATTCAGCCTTGACTCCTATTTATATCATGTAATGTTGCCTCTATTAAACCCCCTCTCTCACACGGCTATTGAATGATTCAATGCAACAAAGCACTTGTCTGGTAGTGTTATTCCATGGTCATATAGGACAATAGAAGAGGAGAAAATTGCATTTATATCTTTAGTCAAAATTAGTATTTTAAATGGATTTAACATAGTAGGCTAATTAGCAGGGCAGGGGATGATACATGTTCATTAACAGGGGATGATACATGTTCATTAGCAGGGGATGATACATGTTCATGAACAGGGGACGATACATGTTCATGAACAGGGGACGATACATGTTCATTAGCAGGGGGTGATACCTGTTCATTAACAGGGGATGATACATCTGCAATGGTCAAATCTGATATATTTGCCCTCACATAGTTTTTAGACTGTTATTTGGTAAATATTGCTGCTTGCTAGCTACTCTGTGAGAGTTTGACAAGAACATGTGGTAGCTAGCTAGCTTGGTAACTGTTTAAAAACATGTGGTAGCTATCTAGCGAGCTTGGTAACGGTTTAAAAACATGTGGTAGCTAGCTAGCTTGGTAACTGTATAAAAACAAAGAGATGAGTGTGTTAGAAAGCTAAACAGCTAGCCAGTTGACTGCTGTGGCAACCAAGTTACCGTATATAATGTATTTGACTGCTGTGACTACCTAGCTACTAGCTACTGTATTTGACTGCTGTGACTACCTAGTTACTGTATATACTGTATTTGACTGCTGTGACTACCTAGTTACTGTATTTACTGTATTTGATTGCTGTGGCTACCTAGTTACCGTATATACTGTATTTGACTGCTGTGACTACCTAGTTACGGTATATACTGTATTTGACTGCTGTGACTACCTAGTTACCGTATATACTCTATTCGACTGCTGTAACAACCTAGTTACCGTATATACTGTATTTGACTGCTGTGACTACCTAGTTAATATCTACTGTATTTGACTGCTGTGACTACCTAGTTAATATCTACTGTATTTGACTGCTGTGACTACCTAGTTACCGTATATACTGTATTTGACTGCTGTGACTACATAGTTACTATCTACTGTATTTGACTGCTGTGACTACCTAGTAACCGTATATACTGTATTTGACTGATGTGACTACCTAGTTACTATCTACTGTATTTGACTGATGTGACTACCTAGTTACCGTATATACTGTATTTGACTGCTGTGACTACCTAGTTACCGTATATACTGTATTTGACAGCTGTGACTGCCTAGTTACCGTATATACTGTGTTTGACTGCTGTAACAACCTATCTATTGTATATACTCTATTTGACTGCTGTGACTACCTAGTTACCGTATATACTGTATTTGACTGCTGAGACTACCTAGTTACCGAATATACTGTATTTGACTGCTGTGACTACCTAGTTACTATCTACTGTATTTGACTGCTGTGACTACCTAGTTACTGTGTATACTGTATTTGACTGCTGTGACTACCTAGTTACTGTATATACTGTATTTGACTGCTGTGACTACCTAGTTACTGTATTTGACTGCTGTGGCTACCTAGTTACCGTATATACTGTATTTGACTGCTGTGACTACCTAGTTACTGTATTTGACTGCTGTGACTACCTAGTTACTATCTACTGTATTTGACTGCTGTGACTACGTAGTTACTGTATATATTGTATTTGACTGCTGTGACTATCTAGTTACTGTATATACTGTATTTGACTGCTGTGACTACCTAGTTACTGTATATACTGTATTTGACTGCTGTGACTACCTAGTTACTATCTACTGTATTTGACTGCTGTAACAACCTAGTTACCGTATATACTGTATTTGGCTGCTGTGACTACCTAGTTACCGTATATACTGTATTTGACTGCTGTGACTACCTAGTTACTATCTACTGTATTTGACTGCTGTGACTACGTAGTTACTCTATATACTGTATTTGACTGCTGTGACTACCTAGTTACTATCTACTGTATTTGACTGCTGTGACTACCTAGTTACTATCTACTGTATTTGACTGCTGTGACTACCTAGTTACCGTATATACTGTATTGACTGCTGTGACTACCTAGTTACCGTATATACTGTATTGACTGCTGTGACTACCTAGTTACTATCTACTGTATTTGACTGCTGTGACTACCTAGTTACTATCTACTGTATTTGACTGCTGTGACTACCTAGTTACCGTATATACTGTATTGACTGCTGTGACTACCTAGTTACCGTATATACTGTATTGACTACCTAGTTACTATCTACTGTATTTGACTGCTGTGACTACGTAGTTACTCTATATACTGTATTTGACTGCTGTGACTACCTAGTTACTATCTACTGTATTTGACTGCTGTGACTACCTAGTTACCGTATATACTCTATTTGACTGCTGTAACAACCTAGTTACCGTATATACTGTATTTGACAGCTGTGACTACCTAGTTACTGTATATACTGTATTTGACTGCTGTGACTACCTAGTTACTGTATACACTATTTGACTGCTGTGACTACCTAGTTACTGTATACACCGTATTTGACAGTTGTGACTACCTAGTTACTATCTACTGTATTTGACTGCTGTGACTACCTAGTTACTATCTACTGTATTTGACTGCTGTGACTACGTAGTTACTCTATATACTGTATTTGACTGCTGTGACTACCTAGTTACTATCTACTGTATTTGACTACTGTGACTACCTAGTTACTATCTACTGTATTTGACTGCTGTGACTACCTAGTTACCGTATATACTGTATTGACTGCTGTGACTACCTAGTTACCGTATATACTGTATTGACTGCTGTGACTACCTAGTTACTATCTACTGTATTTGACTGCTGTGACTACCTAGTTACCGTATATACTCTATTTGACTGCTGTAACAACCTAGTTACCGTATATACTGTATTTGACTGCTGTGACCATCTACTGTATTTGACTGCTGTGACTACCTAGTTACGTATATACTGTATTTGACTGCTGTGACTACCTAGTTACTATCTACTGTATTTGACTGCTGTGACTACCTAGTTACCGTATATACTCTATTTGACTGCTGTAACAACCTAGTTACCGTATATACTGTATTTGACTGCTGTGACTACCTATCTACTAGCTACTGTATTTGACTGCTGTGACTACCTAGTTAGTATCCACTGTATTTGACAGAAGTACCTACCTAGTTACTGTATATACTGTATTTGACTGCTGTGACTACCTAGTTACTCTAGCTACTGTATTTGACTGCTGTGACTACCTATCTACTATCTACTGTATTTGACTGCTGTGACTACCTAGCTACTAGCTACTGTATTTGACTGCTGTGACTACCTATCTACTGTATTTGACTGCTATGACTACCTAGCTACTAGCTACTGTATTTGACTGCTGTGACTACCTATCTACTGTATTTGACTGCTGTGACTACCTAGCTAATAGCTACTGTATTTGACTGCTGTGACTACCCATCTGCTAGCTACTGTATTTGACTGCTGTGACTACCTATCTACTATCTACTGTATTTGACTGCTGTGACTACATATCTACTATCTACTGTATTTGACTGATGTGACTACCTATCTACTGTATTTGACTGCTATGACTACCTAGCTACTAGCTACTGTATTTGACTGCTGTGACTACCTAGTTACTGAATATACTGTATTTGACTGCTGTGACTACCTAGTTACTCTATATACTGTATTTGACTGCTGTGAATACCTAGCTACTAGCTACTGTATTTGACTGCTGTGACTACATAGTTACTAGCTACTGTATTTGACTGCTGTGACTACCTAGTTACTATCTACTGTATTTGACTGCTGTGACTACCTAGTTACTGTATTTGACTGCTGTGACTACCTAGTTACTATCTACTGTATTTGACTGCTGTGACAACCTAGTTACTATCTACTGTATTTGACAGAAGTACCTACCTAGTTACCGTATATACTGTATTTGACTACTGTGACTACCTAGTCACTATCTACTGTATTTGACTGCTGTGACTACCTAGTTACCGTATATACTGTATTTGACTGCTGTGGCTACCTAGTTACCGTATATACTGTATTTGACTGCTGTGACTACCTAGTTACTATCTACTGTATTTGACTGCTGTGACTACCTAGTTACCATCTACTGTATTTGACTGCTGTGACTACCTAGTTACCATATATATCTACTGTATTTGACTGCAGTGACTACCTAGTTACCGTATATACTGTATTTAACTGCTGTGACTACCTAGTTACTATCTACTGTATTTGACTGCTGTGACTACCTAGTTACTATCTACTGTATTTGACTGCTGTGACTACCTAGTTACCATCTACTGTATTTGACTGCTGTGACTACCTAGTTACCATATATATCTACTGTATTTGACTGCTGTGACTACCTAGTTACAGTATATACTGTATTTGACTGCTGTGACTACCTAGTTACCGTATATACTGTATTTGACTGCTGTGACTACCTAGTTACCGTATATACTGTATTTGACTGCTGTGACTACCTAGTTACCGTATATACTGTATTTGACTGCTGTGACTACCTAGTTACTCTATATACTGTATTTGACTGCTGTGACTACCTAGTTACCGAATATACTGTATTTGACTGCTGTGACTACCTAGTTACTCTATATACTGTATTTGACTGCTGTGACTACCTAGTTACCGTATATACAGTATTTGACTGCTGTGACTACCTAGTTACCGTATATACTGTATTTGACTGCTGTGACTACCTAGTTACTATCTACTGTATTTGACTGCTGTGACTACCTAGTTACCATCTACTGTATTTGACTGCTGTGACTACCTAGTTACCAGCTACTGTATTTGACTGCTGTGACTACCTAGTTACCATATATATCTACTGTATTTGACTGCAGTGACTACCTAGTCACTATCTACTGTATTTGACTGCTGTGACTACCTAGTTACCGTATATACTGTATTTGACTGCTGTGGCTACCTAGTTACCGTATATACTGTATTTGACTGCTGTGACTACCTAGTTACCGTATATACTGTATTTGACTACTGTGACTACCTAGTCACTATCTACTGTATTTGACTGCTGTGACTACCTAGTTACCATCTACTGTATTTGACTGCTGTGACTACCTAGTTACTATCTACTGTATTTGACTGATGTGACTACCTAGTTACCATATATATCTACTGTATTTGACTGCAGTGACTACCTAGTTACCGTATATACTGTATTTAACTGCTGTGACTACCTAGTTACTATCTACTGTATTTGACTGCTGTGACTACCTAGTTACCGTATATACTGTATTTGAATGCTGTAACTACCTAGTTAACGTATATACTCTATTTGACTGCTGTGACTACCTAGTTACCGTAAATACTGTATTTGACTGCTGTGACTACCTAGTTACCGTATATACTGTATTTGACTGCTGTGACTACCTAGTTACCGTATATACTGTATTTGACTGCTGTGACTACCTAGTTACTATCTACTGTATTTGACTGCTGTGACTACCTAGTTACCGTATATACTGTATTTGACTGCTGTGACTACCTAGTTACCGTATATACTGTATTTGACTGCTGTGACTACCTAGTTACCGTATATACTGTATTTGACTGCTGTGACTACCTAGTTACCGTATATACTGTATTTAACTGCTGTGGCTACCTAGTTACCGTATATACTGTATTTGACTGCTGTGACTACCTAGTTACCGTATATACTGTATTTGACTGCTGTGACTACCTAGTTACTATCTACTGTATTTGACTGCTGTGACTACCTAGTTACCATCTACTGTATTTGACTGCTGTGACTACCTAGTTACTATCTACTGTATTTGACTGCTGTGACTACCTAGTTACCATATATATCTACTGTATTTGACTGCAGTGACTACCTAGTTACTGTATTTGACTGCTGTGACTACCTAGTTACTATCTACTGTATTTGACTGCTGTGACAACCTAGTTACTATCTACTGTATTTGACAGAAGTACCTACCTAGTTACCGTATATACTGTATTTGAATGCTGTAACTACCTAGTTAACGTATATACTCTATTTGACTGCTGTGACTACCTAGTTACCGTAGTATATACTGTATTTGAATGCTGTGACTACCTAGTTACCGTATATACTCTATTTGACTGCTGTGACTACCTAGTTACCGTAGTATATACTGTATTTGACTGCTGTGACTACCTAGTTAACGTATATACTCTATTTGACTGCTGTGACTACCTAGTTACCGTAAATACTGTATTTGACTGCTGTGACTACCTAGTTACCGTAGTATATACTGTATTTGACTGCTGTGACTACCTAGTTACCGTAGTATATACTGTATTTGACTGCTGTGACTACCTAGTTACCGTAAATACTCTATTTGACTGCTGTGACTACCTAGTTACCGTAGTATATACTGTATTTGACTGCTGTGACTACCTAGTTAACGTATATACTCTATTTGACTGCTGTGACTACCTAGTTACCGTAAATACTGTATTTGACTGCTGTGACTACCTAGTTACCGTATATACTGTATTTGACTGCTGTGACTACCTAGTTACCGTATATACTGTATTTGACTGCTGTAACTACCTAGTTACCGTATATACTGTATTTGACTGCTGTGACTACCTAGTTACCGAATATACTGTATTTGACTGCTGTGACTACCTAGTTACCGTATATACTGTATTTGACTGCTGTGACTACCTAGTTACCGAATATACTGTATTTGACTGCTGTGACTACCTAGTTACTCTATATACTGTATTTGACTGCTGTGACTACCTAGTTACCGTATATACTGTATTTGACTGCTGTGACTACCTAGTTACCGTATATACTGTATTTGACTGCTGTGAGTACCTAGTTACCGTATATACTGTATTTGACTGCTGTGACTACCTAGTTACCGTATATACTGTATTTGACTGCTGTGGCTACCTAGTTACCGTATATACAGTATTTGACTGCTGTGACTACCTAGTTACCGTATATACTGTATTTGACTGCTGTGACTACCTAGTTACTATCTACTGTATTTGACTGCTGTGACTACCTAGTTACCATCTACTGTATTTGACTGCTGTGACTACCTAGTTACTATCTACTGTATTTGACTGATGTGACAACCTAGTTACTATCTACTGTATTTGACAGAAGTACCTACCTAGTTACCGTAAATACTTTATTTGACTACTGTGACTACCTAGTCACTATCTACTGTATTTGACTGCTGTGACTACCTAGTTCCCGTATATACTGTATTTGACTGCTGTGGCTACCTAGTTACCGTATATACTGTATTTGACTGCTGTGACTACCTAGTTACCGTATATACTGTATTTGACTGCTGTGACTACCTAGTTACCGTATATACTGTATTTGACTACTGTGACTACCTAGTCACTATCTACTGTATTTGACTGCTGTGACTACCTAGTTACCATCTACTGTATTTGACTGCTGTGACTACCTAGTTACCATATATATCTACTGTATTTGACTGCAGTGACTACCTAGTTACCATATATACTGTATTTAACTGCTGTGACTACCTAGTTACTATCTACTGTATTTGACTGCTGTGACTACCTAGTTACCGTATATACTGTATTTGAATGCTGTAACTACCTAGTTAACGTATATACTCTATTTGACTGCTGTGACTACCTAGTTACCGTAAATACTGTATTTGACTGCTGTGACTACCTAGTTACCGTATATACTGTATTTGACTGCTGTGACTACCTAGTTACCGTATATACTGTATTTGACTGCTGTGATACCTAGTTACTATCTACTGTATTTGACTGCTGTGACTACCTAGTTACTGTATATACTGTATTTGACTGCTGTGACTACCTAGTTACCGTATATACTGTATTTGACTGCTGTGACTACCTAGTTACCGTATATACTGTATTTGACTGCTGTGACTACCTAGTTCCCGAATATACTGTATTTGACTGCTGTGACTACCTAGTTACCGTATATACTGTATTTGACTGCTGTGACTACCTAGTTACCGTATATACTGTATTTGACTGCCCTGGCTACCAAGTTACCGTATTTACTGTATTTGACTGCTGTGACTACCTAGTTACCGTATATACTGTATTTGACTGCTGTGACTACCTAGTTACTATCTACTGTATTTGACTGCTGTGACTACCTAGTTACCATCTACTGTATTTGACTGCTGTGACTACCTAGTTACCATATATCTACTGTATTTGACTGCAGTGACTACCTAGTTACTGTATTTGACTGCTGTGACTACCTAGTTACTATCTACTGTATTTGACTGCTGTGACAACCTAGTTACTATCTACTGTATTTGACAGAAGTACCTACCTAGTTACCGTATATACTGTATTTGAATGCTGTAACTACCTAGTTAACGTATATACTCTATTTGACTGCTGTGACTACCTAGTTACCGTAAATACTGTATTTGACTGCTGTGACTACCTAGTTACCGTATATACTGTATTTGACTGCTGTGACTACCTAGTTACCGTATATACTGTATTTGACTGCTGTGACTACCTAGTTACCGTATATACTGTATTTGACTGCTGAGACTACCTAGTTACCGAATATACTGTATTTGACTGCTGTGACTACCTAGTTACTGTATATACTGTATTTGACTGCTGTGACTACCTAGTTACCGTATATACTGTATTTGACTGCTGTGACTACCTAGTTACCGTATATACTGTATTTGACTGCTGTGACTACCTAGTTACCGTATATACTGTATTTGACTGCTGTGACTACCTAGTTACCGTATATACTGTATTTGACTGCTGTGACTACCTAGTTACCGTATATACTGTATTTGACTGCTGTGACTACCTAGTTACTATCTACTGTATTTGACTGCTGTGACTACCTAGTTACCATCTACTGTATTTGACTGCTGTGACTACCTAGTTACCATATATCTACTGTATTTGACTGCAGTGACTACCTAGTTACTGTATTTGACTGCTGTGACTACCTAGTTACCGTATATACTGTATTTGACTGCTGTGACTACCTAGTTACTATCTACTGTATTTGACTGCTGTGACTACCTAGTTACCATCTACTGTATTTGACTGCTGTGACTACCTAGTTACCATATATCTACTGTATTTGACTGCAGTGACTACCTAGTTACTGTATTTGACTGCTGTGACTACCTAGTTACTATCTACTGTATTTGACTGCTGTGACAACCTAGTTACTATCTACTGTATTTGACAGAAGTACCTACCTAGTTACCGTATATACTGTATTTGAATGCTGTAACTACCTAGTTAACGTATATACTGTATTTGACTGCTGTGACTACCTAGTTACCGTATATACTGTATTTGACTGCTGTGACTACCTAGTTACCGTATATACTGTATTTGACTGCTGAGACTACCTAGTTACCGAATATACTGTATTTGACTGCTGTGACTACCTAGTTACTGTATATACTGTATTTGACTGCTGTGACTACCTAGTTACCGTATATACTGTATTTGACTGCTGTGACTACCTAGTTACCGTATATACTGTATTTGACTGCTGTGACTACCTAGTTACCGTATATACTGTATTTGACTGCTGTGACTACCTAGTTACCGTATATACTGTATTTGACTGCTGTAACTACCTAGTTACCGTATATACTGTATTTGACTGCTGTGACTAGACAAAAATACTTATTTTGAAAGTTGTATCATTTTATCCTTTGAGGCTTTAAAAGTGTTCTTACACTATGATTGTGAACATTCAAAGCCACTGGGAGGGTAAGGGCAGGTATCAAGGGCAGGTGTCGTTGTAACTTCTGAGTGACAGGAAGCACGAGCACCACCACCAATCAACCTACATCACTGTGCACCGCTGTTACCATGACAACTAGCGTAACCATGTCAGAAAATGACTGGTCTGAAAACCAATCTGATTTGGTGACTTGCTGTTTGGACAGTCAGTATTCCAGAACTGTTTTGAGCATTAAGGCCCTGCAGTGTGAACTATGCTTTACTCTCACCCTTATATACCAACCCAAATATAAATGCACCATAAAGACCTCACAGCCAGCAAAACAGTCCATCCGGTCCCCCACTCTCTCTCTATCTTCTCCCCTTCTATCCCTCTATCCATCCATCTCTCCCTCTGTATCCATCTCTATGTCACCGACTGGGTACAAACTCAGGTCTCTTGCTTGCCACAAGACTATGATGTAGCTTGCCTGGAGCAGTGGAACCAATGCTAAAGTTGCAAAACTGCAAATCCTGCCTATATAATGCACTCTCAGGCAGGATTTTATAGATTTTGACTACTATGTTTATTTTTATTTCACCTTTATTTAACCAGGTAGGCTAGTTGAGAACAAGTTCTCATTTGCAACTGCGACCTGGCCAAGATAAAGCAAAGCAGTGTGACACAGACAACACAGAGTTACACATGGAGTAAACAATACACAAGCCAATAACACAAACAAGTCAATGACACAGTAGAAAAAAGAAAGTCTATAAACAGTGTGTGCAGAAGGCATGAGGAGGTCGGCAATAAATAGGCCATAGGAGCGAATAATTACAATTTAGCAGATTAACACTGGAGTGATAAATGAGCAGATGATGATGTGCAAGTAGAAATACTGTTGTGCAAAAGAGCAGAAAAGTAAATAAGATAAAAAACAGTATGGGGATGAGGTAGGTAGATTGGGTGGGCTATTTACAGATGGAGTATGTACAGCTGCAGCGATCGGTTAGCTGCTCAGATGTTTAAAGTTGGTGAACGAAATTAAAAGTCTCCAACTTCAGCGATTTTTGCAATTCGTTCCAGTCACTGGCAGCAGAGAACTGGAAGGAAAGGCGGCCAAATGTGTGAACCAATACAGGGCTGGGTATCAGCCCTCAGGCCTTTCAGAGCTCCCAGGTTTTAATCTGACCCTGTAATGGGATTATTCTGACATTCTTACACACATGAATGAGAGAGAGAGAGCAACGCTAGGTCACCTCCAGCAGCCACACCAACCACCATCCCACTTCCCTGCACCACCTCGGCATCTAGCCACCACAGTCCAGAGGGGGGTGGAACACATAGGAATGAAGGAGATGGATGGAGTGGGAGAGGAAGAAGAAGAAGGAAGAGAGACAAGGGAAACGCTGGGCAGTCTGATAATCCTCTCCTCTACCCTTCACTACTCTCCTCTGCTGCGGTCCCTCATCCCTCTAGGCCCTCTTTTCTATTTTTACCAATGACCTGCCACTGGCATTAAACAAAGCATGTGTGTCCATGTATGCTGATGATTCAACCATACATGCATCAGCAACTACATCTAGGTGACGTTCTATGTCTCTGTGGTGTTCTGGACTTGGGATAGGGAATGAGGAGGGGAGGGGATGAAGAGACAGGGAGGGAGGGGATGAGGTGGGAGGGAGAGGATGAGGAGGGAGTGAGGGGATGAGGAGGCAGTAATGTAATGTTCCCTCTGTCAGAAGTCAGAGGGAGGATAAAGGACCTCAACCTCAAAGCACCGGATAGGTAAAATACATTCTATTAAGGCAGTAACTCCCATACTGGTATCAACTCCTTAGATCATTGGAAGGAAAGATAGGTGAAGATCGTTGCATCTGCGTTAGAGGAATCACTCTAGTCTCTGTTCTCACCATGCCAGCTCTCTCTCTCTCTCTACCCCCACTATCTCCCTATCTCCCTACCCCTCTCTCCATCCCCACTATCTCCCTATCCCTCTCTCTACCCCCACTATCTCCCTATCCCTCTCTCCACCCCCACTATCTCCCTATCCACCCCCACTATCTCCATATCCCTCTCTAACTCCCTCCACTTTAAATCCTTATCCCTCTCTCCACCCCCACTATATCCCTACCCCTCTCTCTACCCCCACTATCTCCCTATCCCTCTCTAACTCCCTCCACTTTAAATCCTTATTCCTTTCTCTCTCCCCCCACTTTATCCCTCTTACCCACATTTCATCTCTCTCACTCTCCTCACTATCTCACTATCTCCCTAACTGTCCCTGGAACTGACCCTGGTACTGACCCTGGTACTGACCCTGTTTATATACTGTAGATGACCCTGGAACTGACTCTGACACTGATCCTGTATATACACTAGCTGACCCTGGAACTGACCCTGTAACTGACCCTGGTACTGACCCTGTTCATATACTGTAGCTGACCCTGGTACTGACCCTGGAACTGACCCTGTTCATATACTGTAGCTAACCCTGGAACTGACCCTGGAACTGACCCTGGAACTGACCCAATAAAACTTTTTGGGGATCTGAGGACCAATACCAAATCTTTTCAGTCTCCTGAGGCGGAATAGGCATTGTCGTGCCCTTTTCACGACTGTTTTGGTGTGTTTGGACCATGATAGTTTGTTGGTGACATGGACATCAAGGAACTTAAAGCTCTCAACCTGCTCCACAACAGCCCCGTCAATGAGAATGCCGGCCCTCCTTTTCCTGTAGTCCACAATCATCTCCTTTGTCTTGATCACATTGAGGGAGAGGTTGATGTCCTGGCACCACAATTCTAGGTCTCTAAGTACATACCCCGAGGGGAATGCAAACTGCATTTGCAAACTATTACTGACTAAAAATGGAAGCGCAGCCGCAAGCTGCCCAGTGACACAAGCCTACCAGACTAGCCAAATTACTCCTATGCGCGCTTTGAGGCAAACAACACTGAAGCATTCATGAGCGTTCGCCGTGGCCGATGTGAGTAAGACCTTTAAACAGGTCAACATTCACAAGGCTGCAGGGTGGATTACCAGGATGTGTACTCCAAGCATGCGCTGACCAACTGACAAGTGTCTTCACTGACATTTTCACCCTGTCCCTGGCCGTGTCTGTAATACCTACAAGTTTCAAGAACACCAAGGTAACCTGCCGAAATGACTACCCACCCATAGCTCTCACGGACACCCTAGACCCACTCCAATTCACATACCGCCCCAACAGATCCACAGATGACGCAATGTCAATCGCGCTCCACACTGCCCTTTCCCACCTGGACAAAAGGAGCACCTATGTGAGAATGCTGTTCATCGAATTTAGCTCAGCGTTCAACACCATAAAGCTCATCACTAAGCTAAGGACCCTGGGACTAAACACCTTCCTCTGCAACTGGATCCTGGACTTCCTGATGGGCCACCCCAGGTGGTAAGGGTAGGTAACAACACATCTGCCACGCTGATCCTCAACACTGGGGCCCCTCATATCTCGTTTAACAACATATAGCACAGTCCCTATCTCATTTACAAACTTACAACACAGCCCATATCTCATTTAACATATAAACACAGCCCGTATCTCAATATTTTTTATTTTACCTTTATTTAACTAGGCAAGTCAGTTAAGAACAAATTCTTATTTTCAATGACGGCCTAGGAACAGTGGGTTAACTGCCTGTTCAGGGGCAGAACGACAGATTTGTACCTTGTCAGCTCGGGGATTTGAACTTGCAACCTTTTGGTTACTAGTTCAACGCTCTAACCACTAGGCTACCCTCCCGCTGTGTTAACATATAACACAGTCCCTATCTCAATTAGCAACATATAACATAGCCCATATCACATTTAACAACATATAGCACAGTCCCTATCTCCTTTAACAACATATAACACAGTCCCTATCTCAATTAGCAACATATAACATAGCCCATATCTCATTTAACAACATATAACACAGCCCCTATCTCAATTAACAACATATAACATAGCCCATATCACATTTAACAACATATAGCACAGTCCCTATCTCAATTAACAACATATAACACAGCCCCTATCTCAATTAACAACATATAGCACAGTCCCTATCTCAATTAACAACATATAACACAGCTCCTATCTCAATTAACAACATATAACATAGCCCATATCACATTTAACAACATATAACACAGCCCGTATCTCATTTAACAACATATAACATAGCCCATATCACATTTAACAACATATAACACAGCTCCTATCTCAATTAACAACATATAACACAGCCCATATCTCATTTAACAACATATAGCACAGTCCCTATCTCCTTTAACAACATATAACACAGTCCCTATCTCAATTAGCAACATATAACACAGCCCATATCTCAATTAACAACATATAGCACAGTCCCTATCTCCTTTAACAACATATAACACAGCCCCTATCTCCTTTAACAACATATAGCACAGCCCCTACCTACTTTAAACCCCTTTCCAGCAGTCAGATGACCAAATCACCCCCCCAGTGATAGTAGTGCACTATCAAGGGAATAGGAAACGTGTGCCAGTTGGGATGCATCCTTGGAGTCCAGCACACATCATACAGGCGTTAAGGGGTTGCTCAAAGATGCTCAGATATCAACACACTCTATTGTGGGGAAATAATGATCCAACCCTGATGAGAGGGGTAAACTAATTAACTCCCCATTTAAACGGTCATTTGGTTTCTCTTTGGCAAGACATTTTCCCAACACAGCTGAGACACATCACTGAGTATGGCGAGAGGGATGGAAGGAAAGAGAAAGAGAAAGAGAAAGAGAAAGAGAGAGAGAGAGAGAGAGAGAGAGAGAGAGAGAGAATAAATAGCAGAGAACCACACTGGGTTGGTGTCTCAGAGGGTGAATAGCAGAGAACCACACTGGGTTGGTGTCTCAGAGGGTGAATAGCAGAGAACCACACTGGGTTGGTGTCTCAGAGGGTGAATAGCAGAGAAGCACATATTTTCCAAACCCATCACTCATGGTGAACGTTAATGACCGGATGAAGCTTTCAGATCAGCAGAGCCGCTTGGGTCGCCGGTTTGTTCCCGCAAAACAACACAGTCATGAGAGAAACCTTTAATGAACTTCATTAGAGAGATATCACCCTATTCAGTGTGAATAATCTTTAAAGGTTAACAACACTTCTCTAGGTCAGTCTCTCTATACTGTATATAACACAACCACAGGGCCGTCCATTATATTCTAATGCATCAGAGAGACGAATCAGTCAATATCAAGGTTTTCATTCTATACATCAAAATTATGTCATTTTATATATACTTAAAATGATGTTTGTCTGCTGATCCCCATCGGAAGTCGACAATGAATGATTTATAAAAGAAATGGCTGTTCGTGTAAAATGGGTCATTTATTTAATTGACTCTATTCTTTAGAATGACCTTTAGTCTCTGTTCTTAATGAGCTTAAAGCGTTCCGTTGGTATTTCTTCACTACACCTCTCTACTTGCCTCGCTCCCTAAGGCTGGATGGCAGGCTAATAAAAAGGTAACAGAATAACGCTGTATGTTAGCGTCCATTAGACGACACACTGTCATCGGCCACATCCTTCTCTATCTTTCTCTCACCCTCTCTACGCCCCTCTCTCTCTCTTTCTCTCCCTCTCTATCTCTTTCTGTGTCTCTCCCTCTATCTCTCTCTCCGTCTCTTTCTCTCCCTCTCTTTCTGTGTCTATTTCTCTCTCCCTCTATCTCTCTCTGACACTCCCCTTTCTCTCTCTCCCTCTCTGCCTCTCTCTCTCTCCCACCTCTCTCTCTCCTCTCTCTCATATCTCTTTCGCCCCCTCTCTCTCTCCATCCCTCTCTTCCTCTCCCTCTCTTTATCTCTCTCTCCCTCTCTGCCTGTCTCTCTCTCTCTCATATCTATTTCCCCACCTCTCTCTCTCCCTCTCTTTCTG